>NC_048313.1:2877692-2925636 GCF_013100865.1 Trachemys scripta elegans
TGTTGTCATTACTGTTGTTGTTAAAGTCCAATCCCACTTCCTACAAGGCAAATACACAAGGGAGGGGAGAGAAAAGAAAAGCAAAGTCATGAAATGCAGCTTCTGTCCCTGGTGTTGTCTCTTACTTGCCACCTCGCCGCTGAAAAACACAGGCATGGCACACGCTCTGAACAGCCACTCTGAACTGTACCAGCATCAGGCTGTTTAGGGCATTTCTTTTAGCTGCCTCTCTGGTCACAGGCTTACAGCAGTGTTCCAAAATACGCAGTATTGGCCAGCTAAGCCACGTTCTTATTAGACAGAAGGCAAAAGGAGAGGGATAGAAGTGGGGGGGGGGCAAGGGGGGAGGGAAAGGAGGGTAGAGAGGCTCTGCCTGGCCCCAGGCCCTCACAGGGGTAGCGAGGGGTGGATCTGCTTACCTTCAATCTCACCTTTACTTGCAAGTTGTGATCCTTCCATAGAACTCTCTGTGCATGATAATAAGTCACTCGCCCACACCCCAAGCACCTACATGCCACAGCCCTAATGCCAAATGTTAACAAAACAACAACAGGGATGATAATAATTCACTCGTCCACACCCCAAGCACCTACATGCCACAGCCCTAATGCCAAATGTTAACAAAACAACAACAGGGATGATAATAATTCACCGTCCACACCCACAAATGAACCAGAGGATTTTCTCGGAACAGTCCAGGAGAGGGCTGGACACTACAGAACCCGCGGTTTGGGGGAAATTCAGGAGTGGGGGTGTTTTGGGGTCACCTTGCTGGTTGTAGCCATGGTTGGTGGAAGCCAGAATGGGGCTGTAGACAGGCTGCTGGGGTCAGAGCGGCTGACCCAGGGCTGTCTAGCACACAGACACTCAGGGTGTGACCTGCAGGCAGGCAGGCTGGTTGTGAGCACCCCAGGCGGGGAGCTACAGCAGCAGAGCATTGTGAGGCACCCCAGATTGCAGGGCAAGTGCTGACACAGCCCCTTACTGGTCTGGCTTGCACCCTAAACTCCATCAGGAGCAGTCAAATCAAAGCATTATTTATAGCTTGCGTTTTTCTAATTAGAGCAGTCAGGGCCGGCTCCAGGCACCAACGTCCCCACTGCTCCCCTCCTGCAAGCTTCAGCAGGTTGCCAAGTAACCCCCCACCCCCAAAAAACCAGTATCCAGAAAGGAAAGACAGGTTCACCCCATCAAAACCAACTGATGAAAACACAACTCTCGGGATTCAGGGCATAGACACTTCCCATCACCGTCGTCCAGCACTGAAACGATATTGGGATCCCACCCAAAGCCTTGAAATTCCCAGATCAGTCCTTGGAGTTTAAACACGTCCGATTCCTCCCCATCTTTTTGTTTTCAACTCTTATTTCCTCCACGAACAGTGCTACAGAACAGATCCTGCTCCATCTCGGCTAGCCCTTCGCCACACTGGACAATTTAAGACTCACCTTCTGTAACATATTTACCCTATGAGGTAGGGAAGTGCTCTTATTCCGTTCTACAGAGTGCGAACTGAGGCCCAGAGAGACTAAGTTACTCAGCCAAGGTCACACAGGAAGTCTGTGGCAGAGGAGAGAACTCAACTCCAGGCTCCCGGTTAGTGGGTTACCTGACAGCCCAGAGGTGGCTGCATTTTAGTAGTGCTGTGGGGCTATGTCCTGTTAAAGATCTTGGCGATCCTTTGCGATAAAAGGCACTAGGGCAAATTCAGTTCTGATCTAGTCTGAATCCAGTGTGTATGGAGGGGAGTGGTGGGCATCTGCCCTTCACGCGCTACCTGGATCCCTGCTTCAGTGTCACAAACAACCTGTAAATGGCCAAGGAAAGAATTCCAGGGCAGGCCCGATATAGAGCTGCTGTATGTGGCCTGCACTCCCAGCTGGCGAGTCCTGGGTCGAAGGTGTGCTGGGGCAGAGCACTACAGGGGTTCTGGGCTGTTCCAGACTGCAGAGGGTCCCATTGGTGGCCTCCAAGAGCCCCTGGGCTTGCTCTAATTCCAGGCCAGGGGCCGGAGCAGCCCAGAATTCCAGTGAGGAAAGCTTGAACTCATTGAAATCAACGGTAAAAATCCCATTGACTTAATAGAGTCAGGACTGTACGCCAAGGATGCAGCAATGGCTTGAGGCTGCCTTCCTTCGGACTGTGCCGGAGTCCGGCCCCTGCTGGAAGCACAGCGCGGAATTTCACCCCAGCGCTTTGGGATCTGACACTCACCAGCCTAAGGCAACAAATCCAGCAGGGAGCAAACGCAGGTTCTAGTTCTTAGCTTGACCGTCATACGCTGCAATTGCTTCCTGCTTTGGGGGATCCGCGAGGCAGAGACCTACGGGTGGATGTAATTGCAGTGGAGTAACAGGAGGATTTAGTTTGCCTTTGAGCTGGCGTTAGAAAAGCTCCACTTCGGGAGCTCAGCGAGACAAAGCCAGAAGGGGATTAGCCGACAGAGGGATCCCCCACAAGCTCCCTCCCCACCCCCATAGAGGGGTTACTATGGGGTAGGCGAGTTTTAAAGCTCTTGTCTATTTTCGTGTGACTTTTCCCCTTTGGGCCATGAGATGTAGGATGCTAACATGCAAAGACAGGCTTTGATGTGAGGTAACTTTTCCAGGAAAGAGTCCAAGCTCAGTGTCGGTTTGGGGAGAGTGAAAGGCATCAGCTACTCCTTTGATTAGAATTAGTTACCGCAGATCTTCACAATGACAGACCAGACTCATGGGAGTTTCCCTGGAACCGAGTCACAACTGGAACCATCCACACCTTTGCATCTGAGGTGCCTCCAGCTGCAGGCATCTTTGCTGTTGGTTTGTTAAGATTGGCACCAGGGCCCTAGGGTGAAAGGTGGTCATGGTGGAGACAGGTGAATTATTAATATATACAAAGAGTTCCTCAGAACTTCCTCATTGTTTTGCTCATGATCAGACTTGACACTCGTCTGCGCAAACCCAAGGTCAGTTCATTCCAGGGTCCCAGAGAGTCATGTTGACTTTAATTGTCACAAAGGGCGTTGACTCACAACTGTGCTGTTGTTCTGTGACGTGCAGGGGCCTGCAGGTGCCGTGTGAGTGTAGGGGGGAAACTTTCAAAAGAGCGCAGGGGTCTGTGTACACGGCAATAAAACACCCGTGGCTGGCCCACGTCAGCCGATTCGGGCTGGGGCTGCACGGCTCTAAAATTGCAGTGTAGACGCTGGGGCTCACGCTGGAGCCGGGGCTCTGGGAACCTCCCACCTCACCAGGGCCCAGGCAGAGCTGTCCCCCCACACTGCCCCCATGAGGGGCCTGAGCCCAGGCAGAGCCCCCCCAACTTCCCACGTGAAGTGCCTCATGCTGCAGACCATGGTTATCCCCGGTGCAGCACATCTCTCTGAGGGTTTGCACCAGGGTATCTGAACTGTTGAGTAAGGACCCCCCCTAGACAGAGCTGAGGGAGAGAGAGGATGTATTTTCCCAAGGTTATACAGTGAGTTGGTGGTAGAGCTGGAGATGGAACCCAGGAGTCCTGGCTTCCAGCCTCCCCCTCCCGCCCCCAATTCTAACTACAAGAGCCCACTCCCCTCCCAGAGCAGAAAATAGAACAATACTAGCCAGAGTTCTCACAGTTATTCAAATCAAAGAGTTTGGAAGCAGGGATATTAAACCTCCTGCTTCAGGGATTAAGCCAATCTCTGAGTACTAGAAACCAGAATGAGCCCTAACGGGGGGCAGATTATCCCACAGTTGATGTCTCTGGGGTCATACACCCTCCGCTGCAACATCTAGTGCCAGCAGCTGTTGTTGACAGGATTCGGGCTAGATGGACCTCGGGTCTGATCCAGGGACTTCGATCTGGGCATTCCTGTGCCCCTGTGGATTCTCTCCAGTCCCAGCTTGGAGGCGCGTGTTTATTTTGAAAAGGCAGAACCAGTGTGATTCCAACTCTCTCTCTTTATTAGTCTGATAACCATTAATGTGGGACTGGTCTGTGATATGTAGAGGCCTCCAGGGGCAGTGGGGATGCAAACCTGTCAATAGAGAAACCCCAAACCAAAAGCCTGGCCCTTGGGGGATCAAAACCTGCATCCAAATTTTGCAGCTCCCCTAGCTCGCTGCTAATCATTGCACCCTTATCTGGTGCAGGGCAAGATTCCGTTTCTTCCGGGGTGGGCAGAGAGTGCCTGGAGGCAGGGCCGTTGCTTTGATGCAGCGATGCTTGGGGGAGGGCAGGATTTCTGGCCTGTGTTTTAATTAGATTGGGATAGGAGATGGGACTCCAGAATACACAGTTATTTGGGGCTGGGCTTGTAGAGGAGAGGGAATGAAGTTCCAAGAGGAGCCCCGTGAGAAAAGTGCCCTGGACGGGGATCACACGTCACTCCTGTCCATTTATGAGGAAAGCATCTGGGCCTGGGGATTCGACGGTTTGTAAGGAGGTGACGGCTCCAGTAATAACATAGAAATTTAAATCTCCACAGGGCCTCTTACCTCGAAGGGTCGCTGAGCCCTATCACAGGGCATACTCACATAGGGCCACTAAACACAGCCACCTTTGGGGTGTGGGGTGCCAAGGAGCTCATAGCCAGCACACGACTGCCTCGCAGGATCTGTAGAGTAGAACGACTGCATCGGTCACCAGTGTGTTGTCCACCTGTGTTCCATCTCCTGCCGCTGCCAGGCAAAGCTGTTCTTCAGTGTCATCTACAGGCAAACGGCCCCCTGCTAAACACGAACGAGGCTCACAGGGAGCCGAGGCATCACCACTCGTCTCTAACCTACCGTTTACATTGCAGGTGAAGGTGAATAATCATCCACTCCACGAGGTCCGTCGTCGTATCCTGCTGGAACGTGTGCATTTCCTCAAGGCAGAGGGGGCCGTGAAGCTACAGATGACCTGAGTCTTTGGAGTGAACCCCCCAGAGGTAATCGCAACAGGGGTGGCTGTGGTACATGGGACTCTATGAGACCCTGCTGTGATAATGGGGGTTGCAGTCATCGGGGCTGCGACTATCAGGGAGTCTGCCATGTGGGTGGCTGTGGCAAACGGGGCTGCCCCAGACAGTGCTCTGATAGATATTGCTGTGATAACAGGAGTTGCTGTCAACAGGGTTTCCGCTTAGCGTGCTCGTAGGCGTGCCAATATCTGTGCTAAAATGGTGGTGGCAGACACAAGCTTGGCAGCTGCTATATATCCGTCAGAAACGAAGGACCGGATTCTCCGCTGTGCCCCAGCCCAGCTCAGGTCCAGAGGGGCGGTGGGAGATCATCAGGCAGCCAGCTGGGCTCCTTTATCCTTCACTGCCCAGCCCTAGTGTAACTGAACGGCAGTGGAGGAGCTGCTCTCAACCCCGGTTGAAAACTGGCATAGTAGAGCTCTGTTCTGTCCCATACCCTACCCCAGCAAGCCCGCCCCGTGCAGCAGGCGTGGTGTGCCAGAGCTAGATATGCTGCCTCTGTCAGTGGACAGTTCTCCTGCTCAAGGGAATTCTGCACTGGCTATTTATAGCTAGATCACACTGGATAATCTGGCCCTGACGTTGTAATTTAGGAGAACCAGGAACGGCTGATGCCTTTGTAATACCTAAGCCATCATTTTGTCACAAACCTGTCTGGTCCATGAATTAGTTCTGTGCAATAGAAACCAAGCCTAGAGGGTGTGAAGCATATGGGTCAGTAGTGTGCCCTTGTTGCCAAGAAGGCTAACAGCATATTGGGCTGTATTAGTAGGAGCATTGCCAGCAGCTGGGAATAGGCAACAGGGATCACTTGATGATTACCTGTTGTCTTCATTCCAGTGTCGGAAGACAGGGTACTGGGATAAATGGACCTTTGGTCTGACCCAGTATGGCCGTTCTTTCGTTCCATCACACCTGAGGAGCGGAGCAGTCGACCACCATCCTCATGCTGGAACTCTCGGCTTTGTTAGATATTCTGGTCCCAGGCCATGGAGCACCTTGAAGCTTAGAACTGAGACTCTGAACTTGACCCTCTAGTCCATGGGAGGCCAGATTAGGGAGCAGAGGGGAGGTGTGATGTGATCACAGCAGCCAGCACTGTGTTGCTGCGGAAATGGACTGCAGCATTCTGTGCTGGCTGGAGTTTCCTCAACGCTGATGGCTCCATGCTGAGGTTTACCATATCTACAGTTAAAAGTTAGATCAACATAGCTACATCAGTCTGGGGCATGAACAATCCCCACCCCCTGAACACCATAACTATGCCAACCTGTGTCTGTACACAGAGCTGGGTTGACAGAGGAATGCTTGTGTCAGCCTAGCTACTGTCGCTTGGGAAGGTGGTGTTCCTACACCCTTCCATTGGTGTAGGCTGTGTCCAAACTATGGGGCTATGCTGATATAGGTGCAGTGCCAGAGCGATGTCTCTTTCGTCCCCATAATGTAGACATCCCTTGAGACCCATTTTCAAAAGTGAGTCAACCACTTAGGAACTTAAGTCCCCTTAATTTTCAATGAGACTTCTATTCTCTTCTATTTTATTCCATATTGGCTCATCTCCCGCCCTTATCACCATAGTACTCAAGTGCCTTCCATTTGTGCATGAAGTCATGTATTATATACACATAGCAACTAACATTTCCTCTCCCATCCAACCCCCTTGCTCTCCCCAGCCTCACGGCTTCCTATAATCTTCAGGAGCAAGGATACCTTCCTACAGCACTCACACAAGAATGGCAGATTGAGTGAGAACTGTGTGTGTGTGGGGGAGGAGATCAGGAGGGGCCTGCTGAGATACATAGGAGGGGAGGACTCCCATCGGGCCTTATCATGCCTCTTGCTCTCCCCCACTGTGAGCTGTCTTGTTGAAAAATGGCCCTTTCCCCAATGACAAGCAGCCCCAATGATCAGATTACACCTGGAGCTCTCCCTCTGCTAGGGAAAGGGGTAGCCATAGACTGAACATTTAGGAGCTCTGCAGCCAGTTGTGGTGCTGGACTAAGGTCCCTGGAGTAGACAATCCCCAGTGATGTTCCCAGTTAAAAATTTAAAAACTTCTAGGATTTATTCACGTAGCTGAAGTTGTATAACTTAGATCGATCCCCTGCCCAGTGTAGACCAGGCCTCAGAATCCAGAGAACCTTAACATGCAAGAACCAAAAACCAGAGCGAGACAAAGCAGGCTGCTCCCTAAGGTGGATGAGCTCAGCTCACCCCCCTTTGCTCTAGCCTGGCTCTTTGCAGACTGACTCAAATCACACTGTGCTTCTTTAAAGAGCCCTCTAGCTTGTCAGCAGGGCAAGAAAACTCCTCACACTTAAAGAGATAGCTTGTCCTTTTACCAGTTTCCAGTATGCCACCTCCTGCTTTTTGATTGTTTGCTATGAAGAGGCAATTTAAGTGTTAGATGTTTTTGAACTCTGGCAAACAGGTCTGGTTTGAGGGAGGTGTAATTCAAGAATTACTTGGGAAATCTGGCCCATCATTTGTAGGTTCTGAGGACATTAAATCTGAAGCTCTCTGTCCTCTCCCCATCCACAGTTGTCAGTGCAAGGACATGCCACTTCCTTCACATCTCTGATCTCTTCTGCATACGTCTGCTGGGAGCCCCATAGAACACACCACACAGGAAACAAATTAAACATGCCAAGATAAAAACATTCAATTGAATTGAATGTGTACCGTTAATTTAAGGACAATATACCATCTGGTTTCTCCAATCCATGGCCAGACAGCTGGGGAACGTTAACGTTTCACCTGTCCAGCAGACACGTGGTGCTCAGTGTTACTTATAGAATGTACCCAGCAGGGCAGGCTAGAGCTAGGGTGACCAGATGTCCCGATTTTATAGGGACAGTCCCGATTTTTGGGTCTTTTTCTTATATAGACTCCTATTACCCCCCACCCCCGTCCCAATTTTTCACACTTGCTGTCTGGTCACCCTAGCTAGAGCAGTGGTTCTCAAACTTATTTGATCATGCTCCTTTCTCTGTGTCTGTAGCAGTTTACACACACAAGTACCTATACCGATATATACGGCGGCCGTGCGTCACTTGAATCAGTTTCAGCGTCTTTGTTTTTCACTGGAGTTGTTTTTTTCCCCCTCTGTTGCACGAATGAGCCAACGCTCCATTGTAATGAGAGCAAAAGCAAAACTGTGATCATGGTCCATCCTTATGATGAACTGTGCACTCGGATTAACGTGTAGGTGGCAACGACTTTGTATCATGCTAGACAAGCTTAACAGAAATCTGGCAAAATGCCCAGTGCCATCTGAAAGGTCTGGAGGAATCAGCTTTGCTAATTTTTCATCGCTGTGGGTAAAATGTGCGCAGTAAGTGTTTCCCCCCCAAAGCGTCTCACGTCCCTGCCCCTGAATACATTCCGTGCCTGCCACTTGGAGAACCTCTGGACTAGAGGAATTTGATGGTCCCAGGAGCAGCCGGAGCTTTCCAAGAAAGAGGAAATAGCTTTGAATTTTTGAGAAGGGAGGTAGTTCCGTAAAACAAAAAGGTCAGGTTTCATTCGATTACCCAGGGCGTGCCCGTCGCTCTGCGGGACAGAGTGAGTATAAAGGCACCTGGCAAGGATTGTTACGGCACAGGTGGTCATGGCTTCCACTGCGATCACTGTCCGCCTCATTAAGGACTCCACTTCGGAGTCTCTGGGCTCCCAGGTTATCCCATACCTGGGCCAAAACTACCAGGAGCTCAAGGAGCAGTGTCTATCGCAAGAGAACCTCTTCAACGACCCGTATTTTGAAGCTGGGGCCAGTTCCCTTGGCTCTGTTAATCTAGGTCTTGAATCTGCAGAAAGCGAAGAGATACAGTGGAAGAGACCTAAGGTACGTAGATCATTTTTTATCCAGTGAGGGGGGCAGTAGATGGCTCTAGATGGATGAATAGAAAAGTCACACTTTACATTAAGGTTTCATTTACGAATAGTCTATAAAGGGTTCATAAATGCTAACCGGGTGTTCTACTAAATGGTTGGTCCATTGTTACAGAGCTTAAGTTGCTCATCATCATCTCTGGGAACGTCTGCCCTGGAGGTGAAGGTTACTTTCTAGCGCAGGTAGATGTGCTAGGTTTGCTCGAGCCAGCGGACTAAAAGGAGCTGTGGCAGGGAGGGAGGGGAGGATGGGCTCGTCGCCACCCACTTACAATCTCACCTGGGACCACAGGCACGTACTCGGGGTGGCTCGCCATCCCGCTGCTCACCTCACTGCAGCGACACTCCTTTTGTAGCATGCTCGCTTGAGCTGAGCGAGCCTACGTCTAAGTGTTACACTACCAGCTCCGGTGGAGATGTAGACTATCACACAAGCCATTCGTGGGCTGTTAATCATTTCCTGGCCCTTTCTAACCCATGTATAAATGGAACGGGAACATAAAGTGTGACCAAAAACCAGCAGTGCCCTTCAGACTGGGCAGGAGTCCCACATCAACCCCAGCTGGCCTTCTCGAGGATTGAATGGCCCACGCAGACAGAAGATGGGTCAGATTCCCTCTTGTTGCCAAGCTCCACTCAGCGCATGGCAAAGAGGGGCACCAGGGAGCTGGTAATGGCTGCATGATTCCAAGAGCCAGTCTTTGGAGCCCCAGCTAAACTAGGGCAGCTCTGGGGCTGTTCTAACCTATGCCCCGGCTCTGTCTCCGAGTGGACTCTCGGTCAGCTCTGCTCCACCACGCCCACTCGACACTGCGTGTGAGTGTGGAGCTGCCTTCACCAGCTTTATCCTGGGGTGGGGAGCAGTGTTCTTTTACAGCTATGTGTGGAATGAATTGTATTCTGTGCACCAATATGGAGGTGATGTGGGGGCTCGGGGCTGGGGTGAAGGCTCTGGGGATGAGGGGTTTAGGGTGCAGGAGGGGGCTCAGAGCTGGGGCTGTGAGGGTTGGGGTGCAGGGGGGGTGAAGGCTCTGGCAGGAGGTGCGGGCTCTGGGGATGAGAGGTTTGGGGTGCGGGAGGGGGGCTCAGGACTGGGGCTGTGAGGGTGATGACTCCAGCTAGGGGTGAAGGCTCTGGGGTGGGGCTGGGGATGCGTGGTTTGGGGTGCAGGCTGCCCTGGGGCTGCAGCCAGGAGAGAGGACTCCCCCCAGCCCTCTTCCGCTGCAGCAGCTTGGGGTCAGGGCTGCGCTGGGGCCAGGGGAGAAGCACCTCTCCCTGCCTGCATGGCCCTTGAGACCTGGTCCCACAGCTTACAGGGAACTTCAGTGGTAGGCGGGGGGGGGGTACCCCATACCAGGGGAATTTCCCTGCTGATCTCTTATGGTCAAAGGAGCCAGCTCTGAGCAGAGAAACTGGCTCTGAGCCTCCATGCCGGAGTTGAAGCACATTGGTAGGGGGCAGTGTGTTTGGGGGGCGCTCATCCTGCCGTTGCCTGGGCTGTATTGTTATCGAGTTTGATAACAAAGGCCTTCAACTTGGCAACTTTCCTAAAGCACAACATTCACGGGAAAAAAGATTACGATAAATAAGATCTCAATTCAAGATCAACCCAAGTGCCTGTTTATCTTTTCATTTGCTTCTCTTCCAGGACATTTGCCCCTACCCTAAGTTCATCCACAAGGGTATGAATTATACAGATATACACCAGGGAGCTTTAGGTAAAGTGATTTCTATTTTCATAAAATTACATAGATAAATCTTTAGATTCTCACCACAGAAAGAGCTGAAGGAATGTTTTTTTACCCCACTAGATAGACATTGTCATTCCAGCCTTCCAAATCCATAGTTAATTGTTATTTTGGACATGAGTAAAAACGGTAAATAAGAGCTAAGGAAGTTTTAACGTATTGAAAATCTGACCCTGTATTCATAGAAATGCTCAGAATACAGTTTCTCTGCCACTGCTCTGCGGTTATAATTGTATGACATGCTTTACAACTGCAGCTGCAACTACTTTTTCTTCTCTCATTTCACTGTCTCTTGTGTGACTATCACTGGACGTGACTATCACTCACTTTAGACGTCAGTGGGAGCCTTCTACAGCGTGGGCTGGCAGTCCTGGACACCTATTTCATAGCAATACGCCTCCCTGAATCATCACAGATCTCCCAATCCTTTCCTCAGTGCACGAGGGAGAGAAATGCCCCCATTTCTCCTACAAGAGAGTTCTGACCATGAAGCTTGTGTTGTTTCTTTGCTGATGGCTCTGCCGTCCTGTATTTCAGCTGTGACCTAACCCTTGACACATGCTTCCTTCCTAAAAAAGGATTCTGTCTCATTTAAGCAGATCAACAAAGCCCAGTTTTCAACCTTTTATATGCCCAGTAAAACTGGAAGACAGATTCACTGTTCTGGACAAACTCAGCCCAGCGCAGGAGCTGTGGAGGTGGCTTTCTGCAGCACCTGGATTCAGCTGAGTTCTGGAACAGCCGCCACAAACGCAGTCCCAGGGCTGCTAGATCTCAGGTTTTGCTGCAATGGGTCTGTAAGAGATCGGACTCACCCCTGCGGCCCCTCCTGCTGGTTGTCCAGGGAATTAGCTCACCAACCTCAGGAGCACCCTCTGCAGGCCGGTGATCCACCTTGTCATCTGCACTGGCCCCGTGTCCCTCCCAGGACCCCAGTGCCCCTGGCCCTGGGTGCTGCCCCCGGCAATACCCACACACGCTAGGTCTCCCCTCCCAGGGGAACCCCCACCCACTAACCCCACCTCACCTCAGGATAAGGCCATTGCCAGTCACCAACTAGCCCCCACTCTCTGGGGCAGACTGCAGTATAGGCCACTCATCACAGGCAAGGCTGGGTTTGGACCTGCTGCCTTGGCCTACCCATGGGTTGCCCTCTGCAACCCCCACTACCCCTTGGCCTTCTCCTAGGCCGCAGCCTGGGGCTTTCCAGGCTGGAGCACCTCAGCCTTTGGCCTGGCCCAAGCTCCCTACAGCCAGGCCCTTCTCTCTCTGAATGAAGAGAGAGACTGGTGAAATCCTGGCTCCCAGCCTCTTATATAGGGCCAGCTGGGGCCTGCTTGGGGCGTGGCCCAACTGCAGCTGCTTCCCCAATCAGCCCAGCTTAGCAGCTCCCAGCCACAACCTTCCCCCAGGGCTGTTTTAGGCCCTTCAGGGCAGGAGCGGGGTAGCCGCCCCGCTACAGGGTCTCATAACTCCCTTGCTAAGGGCCATTGCCGCAGCCCAAAATAGCCAGAGCTCATTGCAAGGTGGCCATGTTCCTTCCTCCGTCCCGCCGGCCGTGCCTCTGGCAGCTCGGGGGCTGGGTTAGCCCCGGTCTAATGGCCTTTGCACCACCTACGCTGACTGACACCAGCTGAGGGTGTGGCCTTTATTTATTATTGTCGGCATCATCAGAGTGCCTCAGTGTCCCCCTGAGCACGTAGAGTGAAGCTACGCAACGATGAATTGGGCCCTGAGGACCTCAGAAACCCACCACTGCACGCATCTTTTTGCAGCAGGCCATACAGAGCCGGGCCAGCACTGCATGGGGCAGCACTGCATGGCAGTGCCAGTTACCATGAGTTGGGGCTGTAGGAGGGTTGGGAACAGATTCTCCATCTGGGGGGCGCATCAGAGCAAGGGTCTGCTAGAGCTGGTTATGGCCTGGGGGCTGCTTTCATTAGCACCAGCTGGCTGCAGTCTCCTAGGAACCGAACACCAACTAGGGAAACCAAGAGCATATCACGACCTCCTCCCTTCTGTCCCTTTCCCCTCTCAAGCTGTGGAAAAGAGAAAGAAAGAAGCCCCAGGAACGAACGTGGAAGAAATTTCCACTCTCTCGGTGCTGCCTGAGTCATACAAAGGAAACTGATCAGGGCAGGTTCCTCTGTCTTTAGTAGATGCTAGTGTAGGTGCGTGTATGCAAACAACAGGACCATAACCATCTATTTACACCTCCTACCAGGTGACTGCTGGTTCCTGGCTGCAGCTGCATCCCTCGCTCTGCACCCACAGCTGATGCAGAGGGTGGTACCAGCAGGGCAAAGTTTTGACCTAGGGGATTATGCTGGCATCTTCCATTTTCAAGTGAGTTCTGTGACCTGGCAAGCCAATAGCCTCTTGATAGGCAACAGAGAAATACTGCTTAAGGTATTAAATTCAGTGGGATCAACTCTCTAGTGGTAGATTCCGGATGGAAGGTAAAGATGTTTCATCATTCTGTTGGTATTTCTGTTAACAGGATGGCAGTCTGCATTTATCCCACCTTATGCTCTAGCCCTGTCACATCTCACAAAATAGTTAGGGATGGTGTTTGGACGGGAAACCTAGGAAGGTGGTAGGTGCTACAGGAAATCATAGAAGATCAGGGTTGGAAGGGACCTCAGGACATCTCTAGTCCAACCCTCTGCTCAAAGGGGGACCAATCCCCAGACAGATTTTTGCCCCAGATTCTTAAATGGCCCCCTCAAGGATTGAACTCACAATCCTAGGTTTAGCCGACCAATGCTCAAACCACTGAGCTATCCCTCCCCCCATGATGTGGTTAACTCAATAGGTGGTGCTCCACTGTTCCAGTATAGTACTGAGGGGCAGTGTGTGGTGTTGGATAGGATGAGATGAGATGGGTGAGATGCCAACCTGGAGTCCTGACCACTTTTAGGCATTAAATGTCCCAGTGTGCTATTTGCAAGAGTTGGGGCATTAACCCCGATGTTCTGGTCCCACCCCAACCTGGGTATTTCCATTCTGCTGAAGTTCATCCCTCTATATAGTTTACTGCATACAAAAAGCTATGATAAAAGGATGTTATTTGGGTTGCAAGGTCAAGACCTTGTGTCCTGTATCCACAGGAATTTGGCTACGCCCCAACTTTGGAACAGTCTCTTGAAGGAACCCCTTCAAGTTTGCCAGACCCCCAAGGGTCACCACCTCCTAGACTGAACTACTGGGCTCCAGCCCTCCTGCTACATGCTGTGAACTCTGCCCGGAGAGTCAAACTGAGACAGACTCCTGGTAGAGACTTGTACGCTCTGCAGGGACCAGTGCACCTCACCCAGTATTTGCAGGGACACCCAAATAGCGTTTTCCAAACAAGAGTAAGATTTATTAGTCAGCTGCAGCACAGCACTGGAAGTCCTTAGCTTAGTACCTAGAAATGGAGGTTAAAATATAAAGTATTCCTGTCGAACCACAAGTCACCAGCCAAAGTGTAGAGAACTCCATTTTCATACTTTGGCTCTCTCTGACTTCCTTCCTCAGTCAGTCCAAATAGGGAAAGCTCCCCCTCCCAGCCTCTTCCAAAAGGCCAACTCTTTATCCTCTCCTGGTCATGCCTCAGTCCTTTGTTCTCCAGGCCGGATCATGCTGAGTTCACAACCACTTGGCCAGAGCTTCCCACTGTTGAGAGTCCATTCATAAGTCATTGGAGCTCTCTGGACCCTTTGTTGATCTGGGTCAGTTTCTGCCAGTTCCTTAACAACTCTCTTCATTCCACCCAGACAGGGTGGTGACGCACACACCTGTGTCTCTTAGTCTGCCCTGGGAGCAAACGTAAGCCTTTTTCCCCACTGAGTAGCAATGCAAAGTAGAGGGGGCTGTTGAGGCACACATAGGATTCAGACAAATATTACAAAAAATTCCTACTTTCATAGAATCATAGGACTGGAAGGGACCTCGAGAGGTATCTAGTCCAGTCCCCTGCACTCCTGGCAGGACTAAGGATTATCTAGACCATCCCTGACAGGTGTTTGTCTAACCTGCTCTTAAAAATCTCCAATGATGGAGATTCCACAACCTCCCTAGGCAACTTATTCCAGTGCTTAACCGCCCTGACAGTTAGGAAGTTTTTCCTAATGTCCAACCTAAACCTCCCTTGCTGCAGTTTAAGCTCATTGCTTCTTGTCCTAGCCTCAGAGGTTAAGAAGAACAATTCTTCTTCTTCAAGTGCTGTCCCTGTGGGTGCTCCACTCCAGGTGACGGTGCGTCCTGGCACTGTTGATCAGAGATCTTCGGTAGCAGTGCCTGGTTGGGAACTGAGGGGGTTGGGCCCTGTGCGCGCCAAACAGGCTGAAACGCCGCCGCGAGAAGGCAGCTGCGCACACGCGGCCCGACCAGGCACTGCTACCTAAGATCTTCGATCAACGGCGCCAGGACGCACCGTCACCTGGAGTGGAGCACCCACAGGGACACACATCTCGAAGAACCTCTGTTACTGCACAAGGTGAGTAACCCTCTCTTCTCCATCCTCCTTGTAACAACCTTTTATGTACTTTGTCACATCTCTTCCCCCTTTGAGACTGAACTGAATAGGACACTTTAACCAGTGACCTGGGTAGTTTGAACCCACAAATGTCATTCATAGGTGCCACAGTATCTTTCCTGTCACCTTGGTATCTGTCCTACCAAGCACTTTCAAGATTCTTACAGCACAGTTTCCAGTCAATCAAACTTACAGTTTCCAATACACACTTCAGAGCAGCTTCACATCCTCCCTTAGGTCTGGTCTGTTAGAGGACACTAGCAGGGTGCACATGGGGAGTTTTCATGCGTCCCTTTGCCCTTGTGCAGTGAGGTAGGCATCTATATCCCCCAACTCTTTAAACTGGGGCAACAGTTTTGGTCTGTAGGCTCCCCGTGGAACTAACCTCGTTTGACCGCTGCAAGTCACTTATTGCACAATACTACTGGTGTCTTCAGCATCCCACCAGCTCCCACCAACTGTCCCAGATCCACAGGGATAAACAGAGCCAGGATTTTCTCCCTACCTGCGATCCTGTCTCAGCCATCCTCACTGGCATTGTACAACTTAGTAAAATGTTGCTACATCAATACTGAAGACTCCAGGAGCGGGGCAGGATGTTGGGGAAAATTCCCCATTGGTCTTTCCCTCCTGTTCTACATCATTGCCCTCAGAAATCCCAAGGATTTCTAGGAACCAATTCCCTAAACCATATAGGAGACCAGAAAGGAGCCCCATAAACCAAAGCCCTGTGGCCAAAATTAACGGTCGCCATGGATTCTGTTTTGTTTATGTCTCCCCTCCAGTTCTGGCAGTATGGGAAGTGGGTGGATGTGTAGATGCTTCTACGGCCACAATGTTCTGAAGATTCAGAGCAGGCGCAGCAGGGACAGAAGGATTGTGAGGAGGTTTGGCAGCATGTGACCTCCAGAAGGAGAAAGAGGAGCGTCCATGCACCAGCAATGGAGATACAGGTGAGCAATCGTTTCCATGTTCTCTCTACAGGTGCTAATGCGGAGAGTGGACTAGATGGCCCATCTGAGGGAAGGGAGCAGAAGGAGACTCCACCGATTGGAAGGCAAAAGATGCACTGTCCTAGGGATGGGGGTTCCACGACCACCACTCCCAAGAGGAGGAGGAGGGTGGTGGTGGTCGGGGACTCCCTCCTCAGGGGGACTGAGTCATCTATCTGCCGCCCTGACCGGGAAAACCGAGAGGTCTGCTGCTTGCCAGGAGCTAGGATACACGATGTGACGGAGAGACTGCCGAGACTCATCAAGCCCTCGGATCGCTACCCCTTCCTGCTTTTCCACGTGGGCACCAATGATACTGCCAAGAATGACCTTGAGCGGATCACTGCAGACTACGTGGCTCTGGGAAGAAGGATAAAGGAGTTTGAGGCGCAAGTGGTGTTCTCGTCCATCCTCCCTGTGCAAGGAAAAGGCCGTGGTAGAGACCGTCGAATCGTGGAAGTCAACGAATGGCTACGCAGGTGGTGTCGGAGAGAAGGCTTTGGATTCTTCGACCATGGGATGGTGTTCCAAGAAGAAGGAGTGCTAGGCAGAGACGGGCTCCACCTAACGAAGAAAGGGAAGAGCATCTTCGCCAGCAGGCTGGCTAACCTAGTGAGGAGGGCTTTAAACTAGGTTCACCGGGGGAAGGAGACCAAAGCCCTGAGGTAAGTGGGGAAATGGGATCCTGGGAGGAAGCACAAGCAGGAGAGCGCAAGAGGGGAGGACTCCTGTCTCATGCTGAGAAAGAGGGACGATCATTGAGTTATCTTAAGTGCCTATACACAAATGCAAGAAGCCTGGGAAACAAGCAGGGAGAACTGGAAGTCCTGGCACAGTCAGGGAACTATGATGTGATTGGAATAACAGAAACTTGGTGGGATAACTCACATGACTGGAGTACTGTCATGGATGGATATAAACTGTTCAGGAAGGACAGGCAGGGCAGAAAAGGTGGGGGAGTTGCGTTGTATGTAAGAGAGGAGTATGACTGCTCAGAGCTCCGGTATGATACTGCAGAAAAACCTGAGAGTCTCTGGATAAAGTTGAGAAGTGTGAGCAACAAGGGTGATGTCGTGGTTGGAGTCTGCTATAGACCACCAGACCAGGGGGATGAGGTGGACGAGGCTTTCTTCTGGCAACTAGCAGAAGTTGCTAGATCACAGGCCCTGGTTCTCATGGGAGACTTTAATCACCCTGATATCTGCTGGGAGAGCAATACAGCGGTGTACAGGCAATCCAGGAAATTTTTGGAAAGCGTAGGGGACAATTTCCTGGTGCAAGTGCTGGAGGAACCAACTAGGGGCAAAGCTTTTCTTGACCTGCTGCTCACAAACAGGGAAGAACTAGTAGGGGAAGCAAAAGTGGATGGGAACCTGGGAGGCAGTGACCATGAGATGGTCGAGTTCAGGATCCTGACACAAGGAAGAAAGGAGAGCAGCAGAATATGGACCCTGGACTTCAGAAAAGCAGACTTTGACTCCCTCAGGGAACAGATGGGCAGGATCCCCTGGGAGAATAACATGAAGGGCAAAGGGGTCCAGGAGAGCTGGCTGTATTTTAAAGAATCCTTATTGAGGTTGCAGGAACAAACCATCCCGATGTGTAGAAAGAATAGTAAATATGGCAGGCGACCAGCTTGGCTAAACAGTGAAATCCTTGCTGATCTTAAATGCAAAAAAGAGGCTTATAAGAAGTGGAAGATTGGACAAATGACCAGGGAGGAGTATAAAAATATTGCTCAGGCGTGCAGGAGTGAAATCAGGAAGGCCAAATCACACTTGGAGTTGCAGTTAGCAAGAGATGTTAAGAGTAACAAGAAAGGTTTCTTCAGGTATGTTAGCAACAAGAAGAAAATCAAGGAAAGTGTGGGCCCCTTACTGAATGAGGGAGGCAACCTAGTGACCGACGATGTGGAAAAAGCTAATGTACTCAATGATTTTTTTGCCTCTGTCTTCACACACAAGGTCAGCTCCCAGATTGCTGCACTGGGCAGTACAGCATGGGGAGAAGGTGACCAGCCCTCTGTGGAGAAAGAAGTGGTTCGGGACTATTTAGAAAAACTGGACGTGCACAAGTCCATGGGGCCGGATGCGCTGCATCCGAGGGTGCTAAAGGAGTTGGCGGGTGAGATTGCAGAGCCATTAGCCATTATTTTTGAAAACTCATGGCGATCGGGGGAGGTCCCAGATGACTGGAAAAAGGCTAATGTAGTGCCCATCTTTAAAAAAGGGAAGAAGGAGGATCCGGGGAACTACAGGCCAGTCAGCCTCACCTCAGTCCCTGGAAAAATTATGGAGCAGGTCCTCAAGGAATCAATTATGAAACATTTAGAGGAGAGGAAAGTGATCAGGAACAGTCAGCATGGATTCACGAAGGGGAAGTCGTGCCTGACTAACCTAATTGCCTTCTATGATGAGATAACTGGCTCTGTGGATGAGGGGAAAGCAGTGGATGTGTTATTTCTTGACTTTAGCAAAGCTTTTGATACGGTCTCCCACAGTATTCTTGCCACCAAGTTAAAGAAGTATGGGCTGGATGAATGGACTGTAAGGTGGATAGAAAGCTGGCTAGATCGTCGGGCTCAACGGGTAGTGATCAATGGCTCCATGTCTAGTTGGCAGCCGGTTTCAAGTGGAGTGCCCCAAGGGTCGGTCCTGGGGCCGGTTTTGTTTAATATCTTTATTAATGATCTGGAGGATGGTGTGGACTGCACTCTCAGCAAGTTTGCAGATGACACTAAACTAGGAGGCGTGGTAGATACACTAGAGGGTAGGGATCGGATACAGAGGGACCTAGACAAATTAGAGGATTGGGCAGAAAAAAACCTGATGAGGTTCAACAAGGACAAGTGCAGAGTCCTGCACTTAGGACGGAAGAATCCCATGCACTGCTACAGACTAGGGACCGAATGGCTAGGTAGCAGTTCTGCTGAAAAGGACCTAGGGGTCACAGTGGACGAGAAGCTGGATATGAGTCAACAGTGTGCTCTTGTTGCCAAGAAGGCTAACGGCATTTTGGGCTGTATAAGTAGGGGCATTGCCAGCAGATCGAGGAACGTGATCGTTCCCCTTTATTCGACATTGGTGAGGCCTCATCTGGAATACTGTGTCCAGTTTTGGGCCCCACACTACAAGAAGGATGTGGAAAAATTGGAAAGAGTCCAGCGGAGGGCAACAAAAATGATTAGGGGTCTGGAGCACATGACTTATGAGGAGAGGCTGAGAGAACTGGGATTGTTTAGTCTCCAGAAGAGAAGAATGAGGGGGGATTTGATAGCAGCCTTCAACTACCTGAAGGGGGGTTCCAAAGAGGATGGAGCTCGGCTGTTCTCAGTGGTGGCAGATGACAGAACAAGGAGCAATGGTCTCAAGTTGCAGTGGGGGAGGTCCAGGTTGGATATCAGGAAAAACTATTTCACTAGGAGGGTGGTGAAACACTGGAATGCGTTACCTAGGGAGGTGGTGGAGTCTCCTTCCTTGGAGGTTTTTAAGGCCCGGCTTGACAAAGCCCTGGCTGGGATGATTTAGCTGGGAATTGGTCCTGCTTTGAGCAGGGGGTTGGACTAGATGACCTCTTGAGGTCCCTTCCAACTCTGATATTCTATGATTCTATGATTCTAAGGCCTATGCCAAGTAAGTGCCTCTCATTCAAGACAGCCATTAATATACTTTTATAAGTTGTCTCTCTTTCCTCAGCCCTGTACCTTCCAGGCTTCCATTCCTCAACGATCCTCACACCTCCATAGGACCCTTCTCTGGGAACTGAGACTTCAACTGTGCTTCCAGGCTAATGGCCCCAAGCAAATGAATCCTTGAGTTAAGCACAACCAGCTGGCGTATCTTTAAACGTGCCTTGCCCTGTCTATGTTAGGTGCAAAGTTGTGTTCAAAATCATGTTGGTTAATGTATTAAAACAGAGCCTGTTTTCCTAGTGTTGAGAAACCCTAAACCAGTACAGTTTACTCCTTCTTCCAGCTCCTCATAGAGCATGTGACATCAGTCTAGACTCCTGCTAGACTCTCCGTCACTTATTACCATGTACGACACCCCCTCTCCCACATCACCAAATGGGTGCCAATGGGCTGGAATAAAGGACTGTAGCTGTAAAAGCAACTATCGGAGAAGTCCCTAGATGGGTGTGGTAGAACATCCAGGGAGGCACAATGGGGCCCAGGCCAGCCCCCACGGGGGGAGAGAAGGGAGTGACACCCAGCCCCTTCCCATCCCCAGCTCTGTTCCACTCCCAGCCCCACACCTGTCCCTGTCCCCAGCCTTGGCACGGCTCCACTGCCGGCCCCGACCCCAGCCTCGCCCACTGGCCGCAGCTCTGTTCCCAGCCTGGGGCCAAGGCTGGGAGTGGGGCTGGGAGCGGAGATGCATCTGACTGTGGCTCCGCTCCCACCTCCAGCCTCAGCCCTGTTCCCAGCCCCAGACTCACCCCCAGCTGCAGCCCCCTTACTCCTCTCCGCATCCCCCCTCCCCAGCTGCGGTCCCACTCCCAGGCCTGGCTCTGGGGAGGGGAGAGGGGTGTGAACCTCAAAAGTTTGGGGACCACTGAACTATCAGGAAAGTTGAAAATGGAAACTAAAGTCAATCACCCCAAATTGCACCTGAGGGTCAGAGGTCATCAATAATGTGCCTAGTCCGTGTCCTCCATGCCAGTGAACTACAGCTACAGGAGAAGCAGAGAGCTCATCGGAGTCACTTGCTTGTAGTTCCTGTCAGGCTGTATTTCAATACGTTGCTTATTTCTCCCTTTCTCAATCATTTTCTTCCTTCCCCTTCAGGTTCAATGGCTCCTATGGGGCCATTGATGGTGGCTTCAGCAATGAGGCCTTTGTGACCTTCACTGGAGGTATCGGAGAGTGCATTCCCCTTGAGAAGTCAAAAGCATCTCCAGACTTCTTCAAAATTATAAAAACAGCGGTGGACAGAGGGTCCTTGATAGGGACAAGCACCACAGTAAGTGCATACGCCATACAACCTTTTATCTGTCTCTGAGACCTCACAGGAAACCCCTAATATCTGTAGAATATCTCTGCTCTTTCAACATCTGTGATACACTGGTGTATGGCTCCTGGGGGAATTCCGCACAGCAGGGCCAGGTAAGCAGGCCTGGGACAGACAGAGCAGGGCACGCGGGGCAGCTGAGGGGGTCACAGACTGTGATTCAGGAGGGCTAGTGGGGTGACAGCATTCAGCTGGGGCTGATTGAGCCAGGGGAGGGAGACTACAGGGCCACTTGGGGATGCGGGAGGGGGTCTGCAGGGTCTCATGGGGACAGGGAAGTGGGGCTGTAGGGACACACGGGGACAGGGGCAGTTGTGCCTGACTGAATGGGAGAGACTAGGGGTCTGCATGGGGAAGGCTCCCCAACTCCCTAACAACCTCCCCGCCCAACACACACACAGAAAAACCACAAACCTGTTCCATATTTCTCCCACCTACACCCAACAACCCTCCAGGTTCAGACCCTGGCTCCTTCCCAGCAATTACTTCTCTCTCCCTCAGCTCCTCCGTTACTCCTCAATCCCCCAAGCCTTTGCATTGCTTCTGAGGAGTGCAGGAAATACGGTTCTGTACTGTAATTTAAATGAATTATTACTCAGAGTTGTGTATTAATATGACTAGTAAGGAATCTATTTGTCAAAAAACATTTCCTGAATCTTTTTTTTTTTTCGGTCTGTATTGTTAGACATACTTGCTGACAGCTATTTTGAAGTAGATTACCAAAATAATTGACACTGGTGTGATTATATTGTGTTATTTGATCAATAAAATATACAGAATTTTAAAATACTGTGGGCAGGATTTTTAATTTTTTTGATGCAGAATTTTTAAACGTGGGGCGTAGAATTCCCCCAGGAGTAATGTATATCAGACGTAACTACACTGAAATCAGTTAAGAAAGGGAGGTATTTTTAGCCTGCCTTAACTGTTTTTCTTTTTTGGTGTTAACACCCCTTTAGCTCAAATAAGACATGAGAGAACAGCTTCCTTTGTTAAAGATTCACCACACCTACACTTCAACTTGAGAAGAGCCCGCTCCAGTTCTCTCTCCCTAAAGAAATCTCCAGCAAAACTGGGGAAGACTAGAATCAATATTCACGATGTAGAAACAAGCAGAGAAAATCCCTTCAACTTCCTTATCTTTTTCAGATCTTTTTTATACCACATAAACAAGTAAAAAAGAGCACAAATGCATTTTTCCCTTCTGCAGGTCAGCTCTGAGACTAATGCAAATGGGAGCAACAGTCTTGCTGAATAGGACTTGCCTTAAGACGTCAAATTTATTCCTTTAAGTTTAGCAGGTGTTTCTACAGAAGCCTGCACTGTTATATTCTATCTTCTTAAAGAAGGTGTTGTGCTGTTTCTGGTATATTGTTGAATAATGGCTACATATGACATCTCCCTGTTTCCTTTTTTAGGTTCACACCTCTGTGAGCCTTTGTATCAGAGCTGTAAATGAGTGTGATGTGTGTCTTTTGTGTTAACTTTACCATAGAGTGATGAGGGCGAGGCACATGGACTGATGAAAGGGCATGCATATTCTGTAACAGGAATTGACGAGGTGAGCCAATGCCCAGGTAGCACTGAGATTCCTTTCCTTGCTCTGTAGGGATCATCCAGGGAGACAGAGAAGCATTCAGTTTCATCACTGAAAGAGGCACCACAGCTAACCCCCTTTGTTTTCAGTTTAAACCAATTTTTACTGAAAAATTTCTGGGTTTTACAAAAAGGATTATTCTTTTTTTTTTTTTTTTTCTGATTTTCACCCTATATTTGTATCATTCAAATGTATACAAAATAACTTGTTTTATTAGGAAAACACAATACATTGCATGAGAGATATGTATTACGATAATACATTTGTCTGTGTGTGTATGCAAAGCTGCCTGTTGAAGAAAGAAGATACACACAATAAACAAACAAGCACACATGCAAGCTCTGAAGTGCGTGTGCATCTGAATTTACTGATTAATCTCATACCCACCACGTATACATTTCAAGCTGCTAGCAGATAACAGCTTAAAGGATACGTTTCAGAACATAAGGAAGTATTCAAAAGTTTAAAAAACCAAAAACAGGAGAAAAGGATGAAGTTGAGAATATGCACTGCAAATGGTGTGGCCCAATTATTAAATATAATTATTTATAGGCTAATAGTTCTAAGACTACAACAGTAAACGGTTTATTCAAATTAAAAGTTTAATTTGGGGATTAGAGATATATTGTTTTCTTAAACTCAGAGGTGACGTGTTTTGAGTTCTGTTTTAGTTTTGTAGCAAACCACAGTGATGAACAGAATTCAAAGCATTAATCAGCTGAATACTCCCCCCCCAATCTTTCTGTCCACCAAAATAAACCCCGATATTTACACCAAAAAATTATCAATAGTTTTTTTTGCACTGATTTTCACCCGTTTTTGTTGTGATGATGCGTGTTACATGTACAGACTGAACTCTGCTCATGGACCACTCTGTGCAATTAACTACTTTACCCACAGGTGAATTATAAGGGTGAGAGGAAAGAATTGTTGCAGCTGAGAAACCCGTGGGGCAAGTCTGAGTGGACAGGCAGATGGAGTGATGAGTAAGTGCAGCATTAAGGAGACGAATCACAACGCACAAAACAACTCAGTAGCTCCCTCAATCCTTTACAGACTTCTTGTGTATATCTTTTGGGGACAGAGGATGCATATATTAGCATTTTATATGGGAACTATAACTTGATGGTGACATCTATTAAACACAGCTCAGCCTGGTGTAGCAATCAAATGCCTTATTATGCAAAATTTCTGTATGTGTATCAATCCAACCACAGTATCTATCTACTTATATCGTCCCCATCACTGTACTTTGAGTTCCTGCCACTAGAGAGACTATAATCACACACACACATACACACAGGTACATTACATTATTATTTTTTGTTACTGTTATTAACTATTGGGTGCAAGACACCCCATACTGGACATTGTCACCTAATACGCACTCATATTCCATTTCATCCTATATTTCCATTCAGAACTGTCACTTAAATAGCAACAGAGGGTCCTGTGGCACCTTTAAGACTAACAGAAGTTAGTCTTAAAGGTGCCACAGGACCCTCTGTTGCTTTTTACAGATTCAGACTAACACGGCTACCCCTCTGATACTTGTCACTTAAATAAATATCTCATAGCATGTGAACTCTGCTCTTCTCCTTGTTGCACTCATGGCTTCATATTGCTTTGCATTTAGGTCACTTCTGTGGTTAGATCTGGACCCAGGACTCCAGAAAACTCTGCAGGTGAAAAAGGATGATGGAGAGTTCTGGTAAGAGACCCCAGCCCATTAAACCCCACACAGCCAATCAAGGTCAACCCTGGGGAAAAAAAGAGTTTTTCAAAATAGTGCATATATGTCAGTTGGATTCAGCGGAAGTGTGGTGCAGTTTGGATTTGCTTTCATGCTAGCAATCAATGAGTCTATGCTGCAGGATACTGAGGGGTTAGCAAACTGTCTTCAATTTCATTTTGGAAGGGGAGGAAAATGAGGTTAATAGAATCATAGAATCAGAGACGAAGAAGCCCCATTAGATCCCATATAGTCCACACCCCCTGTGGTCAAGGCAGAACTGTTCCCTATAGTCCATTCTCCAAGGCTTTGGCCAGATGATTTGTGCAATAGAGTTTCACCACTTCCCGCAAGAGACTCTGGCATAGTCTAATACACCTCAATGGCAGGAAATCTTCCATCCCACTACTTGTCATTATAACCCCCTTGAAACATCATAAACAATGTATTGGGCTGGATGCAGGAATCAATGGGTCGGAGTCCCCAGCCTGTGCTCTACAGATCAGACTAGATGATCATGGTGGTCCCTTCTGGCTTTAAAATCTATGAATCTATGAAACAATTCTCTCTCCCTTCATATACTTAAGAACATAAGAACGACCAGACTGGGTCAGACCAATGGTCCCTCTAGCCCAGTATCCTGTCTTCAACAATGGCCAGTGCCAGATGCCCCAGAGGGAATGAACAGAACAAGGCAATTTGGCAGTCAGAGTTTAGGGACACGCAGAGCATGGCATTGCTTCCCTGACTAACAGCCATCGATGGAGCTGTCCTCCAGTATTCCAGTGCTTGCAGTTATTTTCCCATCTTGGTAGTCATTTATGTAAAATCTCCATAGCTAGTTCTTATAATCTTTCTGTATAAGGCTGGGTCTACACTATCCGCCTGAATCGGCGGGTAGAAATCGACCTCTCGGGGATCGACAATCGATCCCCAAATCGATGCTCTTACTCCACCAGCGGAGGTGGGAGTAAGCGCCGTCGACGGGAAGCCGCAGAGGTTGATTTTGCCGCCGTCCTCACAGCGGGGTAAGTCGGCTGCGATACGTCTAATTCAGCTACGCTATTCACGTAGCTGAATTTGCGTTTCTTAAATCGACTCCCCCCTGTAGTGTAGATGTAGCCTAAGTTGGTCCTTCCACCCTTTTAATCTTTTGTTTTTTGTTTTTTTATTTACATATGTGTCTCTTCTCTTCAGAAAAGTGGTACTGTCTCAGTGGGAAGGATAACAGAACAGGAGGAAAAAATAGTGGTATGGAAGGTGGGGTCTGAACTCCACATTAGCTTGTTAGAGTCGGTAAAAAGCAACAGAGGGTCCTGTGGCACCTTTGAGACTAACAGAAGTATTGGGAGCATAAGCTTTCGTGGGTAAGAACCTCACTTCTTCAGATGCAAGTACTTGCCCACGAAAGCTTATGCTCCCAATACTTCTGTTAGTCTCAAAGGTGCCACAGGACTCTCTGTTGCTTTTTACAGATTCAGACTAACATGGCTCCCCCTCTGATACTTGTTAGGGTCTGTTACCTCACTCGTGCCTTCAGGCACAGACTGCTGACTGTGGAAACAGCAATAGGACAGTCCTAGCTCTGGGATCAGCTAAGCCTAATACAGATATAGCTATCTGAGATAATTGGGGGGGAGGGATAGCTCAGTAGTTTATGCAGTGGCCTGCTAAACCCAGGATTGTGAGTTCAATCCTTGAGGGGGCCATTTAGGGTTTTGTGTCAGAAATCTGTCTGGGGATTGGTCCTGCTTTAAGCAGGAGGTTGGACTAGATGAACCTCCTGAGGTCCCTTCCAACCCTGGTATTCTATGATTCTCTCAATTTGCTGACTAGGGTGACCAGATGTCCTGATTTTATAGGGACAGTCCTGATTTTTGGGTCTTTTTCTTATATAGGCTCCTATTACCCCCCACCTCCTGTCCTGATTTTTCACACTTGCTGTCTGGTCACCCTATTGCTGACAAATAGTAGGTTATTTGTTACTTATTTGCATTATGGTAGTACCTAGAGGCTCCAGTCATTGTGCTCGGAATTGTGCGACCATGTAGTACAAAGATTGTAATCTTGGTTCATGACGAGACGCAACAGGTGAATGAAGCCGACAGATGAGGTAAAATGAGCATGTTTTTGCAATTCTCAGTTGGCCACTTGTCTAGCATTGTGGGTTAATAATGTTCCCTGGGCATCTCAGCAAAGCTGAGTTGTCAGGAGGTGTTTCAAAGATAAGGTGACAGTTGTCTGCATTTTGACTGGGAGTTTCTCCTGCTCGCATAGGAGGGCAAAGCTAAATTGTGAAGAGTCTTAAAGGATCAACGTTTCCCACCTCTCTAGACCTCTATGAATTATTTCTCTGTCCTCTCTCACATCCCTCTTTCCCCCTCCCCACTAGAACAATGTGATGACTCTGTAAGGAATACAAATTCAGTTTTTTCTGCAACCCCCATTTCTCTCTTTATTTCAATGATGAAGGATGGAAATGAATGATTTTGTGAAGTATTTTGATGACCTGCAAATCTGCAGCCTGTCTCCGGATTCACTGTTCAGTGACAAAACAGCAAGTTGGAAAGTTACTGCCTTCCATGGACGCTGGATCAGTGGTTATAATGCTGGAGGCTATGACAAAAAGAGAGGTACAATGCTTTGCCTTTCAAAAAAAAAAAAAGTCAAGGGGTCTGGAAGTCATGGGAGGACATGAGAATCTTTGCTTTCATTAATCAAATGTAAGTTTCTAGCCCTCATGGTCATTGAGAAAACCGGGAAAATGTGACTCCCTGAAGGCTCAAAACCCATAAGGTGAATATACAAATGTATTACTTCATGCCAATCTCATGGTTTTTAGGCTAATCTCATGTTTTTGGGGAGGCTGATGTGATTTTTGAACACCTGGAGTTGGCAATACCGAGTCATTAGCCCAGAGGCTTCATAGTTTCCACACCTGGGTTCACCTGCTGGTTTGCTTAGGTTTTGCCTGCACAGGATAGGTTTTTCAGTATAAGCAAAGGTGTGAATTGGAACAGAGAGCCTTGGTGGAGCTGGGAGTGGAGGTAGGACTGCAGCAGTTGCAGAAGGGGGAGCTACAAGTCAGGATTGAGGGGCATCAGCAGAGTTCTCTGTGTGTGGGGAGCCCAGGGCTGGGCTAGCAGGGGCTGCGGGTCGGGAGTGAGGGGCATCATTAGACAGGTGGGGCGGGAGAGGAGGGCAGGTACTGCAGGTCAGGACCGAGATGCACTAACAGGACTCAGGCATGGGAAATCTATACAGGTTGTTGTCTGCCTCCAGCAGCTCCCCAGCCCACACCTCTGTAAAGGCCTGTCAAAAGCTGCCCTGAGCAAAGACCTCAGCCATATCTAAAAGAGACAGGAGCTGAAATTCTCTCTTTCACGCAGCCAGCGGCTTTAGTTCTTCCCCCTGCAAATTGAGGGTAATACCAACATCCATTTGTTTTTCTGTTTACTCCACTCCCCCCCCCCCCATCCTGGTTGTAGAAAATACGTTCAAAAACCCCCAGTTCCATGTTAGGCTGCGGGAAGCAGATGAATATGACCTGAAGGAGCAGCACCCAGACCCCAAATGCACCTTGCTTGTCTCCCTGATACAGAAGGACCGACGCAGAGGAGGGAAAATACACTTGCCTATTGGTTTTCAGATCTACAAGGTAGGGGACAAGCTTTGTTATCTGTGAGAGCTGGGTGAATAATTCGAAACAAATAATTTATTCAACAAATTTCATTCCTTGAATGAACAAGAGAAAGAGGAAGGCAAGTGGAGGTCCTCTACTTCATGGGGAAGGAGAGCTAATAACTGGTGACATCAGGAAGGCTGAGGGGTTTAATGCCTGTTTTGCTTCAGTCTTCACTAAAATGGTTAATGGTGACCAGACACTCAACACAATTAATGTTGACAACAAGGGGAAGGAACGCAAGCCAAACTAGGGAAAGAATAGGTTAAAAATTATTTAGATAAGTTAGACATATTCAAGTGAGCAGGGCCTGATGAAATTGGTCCGAGGGCACCCAAGGAACTGGCTGAAAAAATCTCAGAGCCATTAGCAATTATCTTGGAGAACTCTTGGATCCTGGGGGACAGCAGAGGTCCCAGAAGACTGGAGAAGGGCAAACAAAGCACCTATCTTTAAAAAGGGGAACACGGAGGATTTGGGGAATGATAGACCAGTCTGCCTAACTTTAATACCTGGACAGATACAGGAGCAAATTATTAAACAATTAATTTGAAAGCACCTAGAGGATAATAAGGTTACTAGGAATGGCCAGCATGGATTTGTCAAGAACAAATCATGCCAACCCAAACTAATTTCCTTCTTTGACAGGATTACTTACCTAGTGGATGGGGGGAAGCAGTAGCTGTGATAGAACTTGATTTTAGTGAGGCTTTTGGCACAGTCCCACATGACATACTCATAAGAAAACTAGGGAAGTGTGGGTCTAGATAAAATTACTATCAGGTGGGTGCACACCTGGTTGACAGACTGTACTCAAAGAGGAGTTATCAATGGCTTGCTGTCAAACTGGGAGGATGTATCTAATGGCGCCTGCAGGGGTCAGTCCTGGGTACAGGACTAGTCAGTATTTTCATTCATGACTTAGATAATTGAGTGGAGAGTGTGCGTATACAAGGGTGCTGGAAAAATTTTATAGTGGGGAAATGATGGAAACTGTGTATTTGGTGTTTGTTATTACTCCTTCAAGCCAGGGCTGGGGCAGCAACCCCATCACCCCTAGTTCCAGGCTTCCAGCACCACTGTGCTTATAAAATTTTCACATGACACCAAGCTGGGAGGGGTTGCAAGCTCTTCAATTCAATATGACCGTGACAAATTGGAGAATTGGTATAAATTCAACAAGATGAAATTCAATAAAGACAAGTGCAAAGTACTTCACTGAGAAAGGAAGGATCAAATGCACAACTGCTGAAAAGGGTCTGGAGGTTAGAGTGGATCACAAACTGAATACGAGGGTCGGGAAGGAATTTTCCTCCAGGGCAGATTGGCAGAAGCCCTGGGGGGTTTTTCATCTTCCTCTGCAGCGTGGGGCACAGGTCACTTGCTGGAAGATTCTCTGCACCTTGAAGTCTTTAAACCATGATTTGAGGACTTCAATGGCTCAGACACAGGTTTGTTACAGGAGTGGGTGGGTGAGATTCTGTGGCCTGCGTTGTGCAGGAGGTCAGACTAGGTGATCATAATGGTCCCTTCTGACCTTAAAGTCTATGATTCTGTGATTCAATGCGATGCTGCAAAAAAGGCTAATATGATTTTGGGGAGTATTAACAGACTGTTGTATATAAGATACAGAAATCCCGCCCTACTTGGCCCTGGTGAGGCCCCAGCTGGGGGACTGTGTCCAGTTCTGGGCATCACCATTCAGGAAGGTTGTGAACAAATTGGAGAGAGTCCATAGGAGAGCAACAAAAATGATCAAATGTTTAGAAAAACCTGCCCTAGGAGGAAAGGTTAAAAAAAACACTGGGCAGGTTTAACCTTGAGAAAAGAAGTCTGAGTGGGGACCGGATAACAGTTTTCCAATATGTTAAGGGCTGTTATAAAGAGGACTGTGATCAATTGTTTTCCATGTCTACTGAAGGTAGGACAAGAAGTAATGGGCTTCGTCTGCAGCAAGATTAGAGAGTAGGAAATGCTGAGGGGCGTTAAGCTCTGGAAAAGGCTTCCAGGGGATGATGTGGAGTCCCCATCACTGGAAGCTTTTAAAAACAAGTTGGACAGACACTTGTCAGGGCTGGTCTACGTTTACTTGGTCCTGCCACAGTGCAGGGAGATGGACTTGATGACTTACTTCTCAAGGTCCCTTCCAGCCCGACATTTCTATGATTATCTTTATGAGTTGCCTGTGATCACACTTGTTTGATGCATTTCTTCCAATATTACAAGGAGAGATTTAAGGAGCTCAATCTCTTCAATTTATCAAAAACAAGATCAAGAGGTGACTTGATCACAGTGTATAAGTACCTACCTGGGGGCTAAATGGCTTTTTAATCTAGCAGTGAAAAGTAGAACTAAAACCAATGGCTGGAAGGTAAAGCCAGACACAGGACTGGCTCTAGGCACCAGCAAACCAAGCACGTGCTTGGGGCGGCACAATTCTAGGGGCGGCATTCCGGGTGGGTTGTTTTTTTTGTGTGCTTGGGGCGGCAAAAAACCTAGAGCCGGCCCTGACCAGATAAATTCCATTTAGAAATAAGTCATAGAGTGAGAGTGATTAACTACTGGAACAAACTACCAAGGGACATGGTGGAATCTCCATCTGTTGAAGTCTTCAGATCCAGAATAGATGCCTTTCTGGAAGAGATGCTTTAGTCAAACAGAAGTTATTGGGCTCAATACAGGAGTAATGGCATGAAATTTACCAGCCTGCCACCTTGTGATGCTGCCTGCAGGTGTTGGGCTGATGCCTACCTGTTTGTCCGGAGGTAAGCACTGTGGGCAGCACCTGATTACAGCTAATGTGTAGTAAAAAGCAATGTCACCTCAGGGACTGCAGAGTGGTAGGAGGGCTGATATAATACCAGCTGCTTGTATCTTCCATTGCATTGCTCTGAATTTTTCTCCCTGGTATATTTTCTCTTGCAGATCCCCACAGAGGTAACTATCGAGAGAGACAGAGGAAACCCAAGCCTCAGACTTTCATCACCTGGGGATTTCCTTCTGTCCAGGCTTTCGTCTCACCTTTGAAGTTCTCTATTTAGTTTGGCTTTGTAAAGTGTTTTGATGTGCTAGGTTTGGGGATGTGAGATGCACGGATAGATACAGCTTCAGAGCTTACAACCTCACAGGGAAAGTCCTCCCTTGAGCTGAGAAACAGAGTAAAGGGAAATTAAAACAATAATCTAAGGCCTGGTCCCCACTTAGTCCGGACTTCGGACTAAGGTACGCAAATTCAGCTACGTTAATAACGTAGCTGAATTCGAAGTACCTTAGTCCGAATTTACCGCGGTCCAGACGCGGCCGGAAGTCTCCCCCCGTCGACGCCGCGTACTCCTCTCGGCGAGCTGGAGTACCGGCGCCGACTGTGAGCACTTCCGGGATCGATCCCAGAACATCAATGGCGTGCCGCCGGACCAGCCGGTAAGTGAAGACTAGGCCTAACTGTTGAGTCGAGCTGGCTGAATAACACAAAGGGACTCACAACTATTTTCAAAATTAAACATGGCAAGTTGGCTTCACTGTCATTCCTGGCATCATATTATTTGTTGAATATTTGAATGCCCATTGGTTTATCTGTGAAAATGTTCAAGAATTCCCAAAATGTCAGGAATTTTAGCACAAGCAATGATTCATAGAGTTGTAGCAGAAAGTGTGCTATTCCCTGTTCCCCTTCTGGTATTCTCCCCTTTTAAGAGTTTCGGTCATCCAATCAGGGAGCTGAAACAAAAGATGTCATTTAGGTGACTAATCACACACCGTGAATAGTTGCCAAAGGCTTAATAAAAACAACAAGGAGTCTGGTGGCACCTTAGAGACTAACAGATTTATTTGGGCATCAGCTTTCGTGAGTAAAAACCTCACTTCTTCGGATGCATAGAGTGAAAGTTACAGATGCAGGCATTATATACTGATAGGCTTAATAAAACCCAACAACTGAGCTTTTGTTAGTATCATCTGTTCAAAGAATCCTTACCAGTTAGAGATATTTACAGAAATCAGTGTCAGCTTGTGAAGGATTCATGAAGAGTGAGATTTTCAAAAGCACCTAGATTTAGGAGCACAAATCCCTTGGAAAGTCAAATGAGACTTGTGTACCTAACTCACTTAGGCACTTCTGAAAATCTCATCTGAAAAGACTCAATTCACTGGATAATTTATTCTCCATGATGTCAAGTATCAGGGGGTAGCCGTGATAGTCTGTATCCACAAAAACAACAGGGAGTCCGGTGGCACCTTAAAGACTAACAGATTTATTTGGGCATAAGCTTTCATGGGTAAAAAACCCACTTCTTATTCTCCATGAATAATTCCGCCAGCTCTGCTTTTGCGTCATATGGTTCTCGAGCCAGGGAAATATGCAGTCTGATTAACGCTACCTCATGCCGTGAGATGTAAATCATCAATTCAAGATCATCCCTAGCTTTTCTCTAGCACCGTTGTTACCCAACTTTACAGCCAGAGAGATAGAAGCTAAAAGGAAACTGAAACGAAAGGCTTTGGGCTCGTGATCTGCCTTTGGGGGAGGCGTGTATTTTATCTACACGGCTCCTGCACTCTGCAGCAAGTGATGGCTCGTGCAGCGAGTAGAGGAGACGTCCTTTCTCAAATATCAATTGGAGCATCTGCAGACATGTTCACGATTCTCGTCAATGTGGTTGCTGCAGGCAGTGAGCTGCCATAAGGGAGATCTGGGACATTCTCCCTGGACCAGGTTCACAAAACCAAATCTCAAAAGAGAGACAAGGTGGAGGAGGTAATATCTTCTATTGAAAGACTTCTGTTGGTCAGAGAGAGACGCTTTTGAGCTGCACAGAGCTCTTTTTCAGGTCTGGGAAAGGTACTCGGAGCATCACAGCTAACAGCAAGGTAGAACAGCTTGGTAATACAAGATGGAACAGATTATGTAGCATAGGAGTTAATACATGTTACACGGGATCATTCACGATGAAGAAAAGGTTACTCCCCCTGGCCTGTGCAGTAACTGGGGTTCTTCGAGGTGGGTATCCCTGTGGGTGCTCCACTTCAGGTGATGGTGCGTCCCTGCACCTTTGATGGGAGAATTTCAGCAGCAGTGCTCGTCTGGGTCGTGCATGCGCTGTCCCTGTTTCGTGCTGTTGTTGTCACCTATCTAGTGCATGTGACCAGACCCTCCCCCCCCCACCAGCTCCTTCTCTGTGGTACAGTCTGGAATTTGAACTCGGAAGGAGAGGGGAGGTGGGTGAGTGGTGGCGCACCCACAGGGACACCCATCTCGAAGAACCCCAGTTACTGCACCGGGGGAGTAACCTCTTCATTCTGAATGGTCCCATGTAACATGTAGTGACTCCTATGCTAAACAGTCTGTTCCAACTTGTATTTAGCTGGGTCACTTTATCTTTCTCAGACTTGAGGAAGAGCTCTGTGTGGCTCGGATGCTTGTCTCTGCCTCTTCCGTCGACAGAAGTTGGTCCAATAAAAGATATTACCTCACCCATTTTGTCTCTCTCATATCCTAGGACCAACGCGGCAACAACAACACTGCAAATCTCAGAAGAAGAGTTCTTTGTTGTTTTGAATCATTTTAGCTTCTGTTGATCTGATAAGTGGATTTGATTATAATTATATATAGATATTCAAAAACCCCATGTAGATTCAGATTTTTAAAAGTTCTCAACTTTTACTCTGAAATCTTTTTCGACAAAAGCAGGACAATCCCTTGTTTATTCTTCTCAGAAACTACTGAAGGAGGAGACCAAAAACTACCTTTGTAGATTGCAGCTAACGTGGAGGGCTCTGAATTCAGGTTGCTGCTCATGTGGGAACTCTGGAAATTGGTCTGGATAACTGCAGATTGGGTTTAGGTTGGAGGTTGGGAATGCACGTTAGGGAGAACCACCTCACTGAGTCTGAACTGGGATCCTCTTTCCACAGTATCTGGAGCTGAAGCACATGTCCCAGAGGAGGAAGATGCTTGCCTCTTTTCACTACGTAGATGGGTCTGACTATTTTGAAGAAGAGGTAAATACAAAGCGATTCGAACTCCCCCCTGGAGATACCTCATCGTTCCCAGCACCTATTCTCCGAATCAAGAATCTGAGTTCATCCTTCGGGTTTTCACGGAGAAGACGCATGCCTTCCAGTGAGTCCTGTTTTCCCATCCGCTCATTTGAAAATAAAAGATAGAGCTAATCACTAGCACTTGTATAAGGCTTTAAAAATATGCCTACCACACTTTAGTCATAAAGAGCCAAGGAGCTTTTGCATGTTCCCTTGCAGAAGTAAAGTGATTCTTTTCTGTGAGGCAGCAGCCCATTGTGGTTAAGTGACTTGCTAGAGAATATGCAAAAATTTAGAAAGTAAAATCATGGTGTATTCTGCTGTTCTCGCATCTCACTTATATTGGCACCTGGATCAAATCCTGCCTGTATAAAGCATTTCTAATGTGCCCATTACTTTACTACCTAGATGCCACATACAAATTAATGATTGCATTGATAATGTTTATGCCCAATTTCTCCTCTCCTCCATAAACATTCTTTGGCCATTGTTATTTAACAGAAGAGTGTGTTTTCCCTTTTTCTCTTTTCTTCTCTTGTCACATCCTCTGTTCATAGCAAGCCATATCAGTTGTTCTTCAGTCTTTGTTATTCAGGGAAGCCTTTTCAGAAAAGATGGGTCTTGCATCTTGCTCTGGAAATGGGTAGGTTAGGGCTTATTCCAATTCTCATCGTATTTACATTTTATTAATTGGATTTATTTGGCATGTTTTTGCTGGACCGTGCCATGCAGAAGATCAGACTGAATTATCACAATAGTTTTTGCTGACCTTAAAATATGTGGGTGAAATTCTGTGCTGAACATCTATCTTTCCATTTTATCTTGCCAACCATCACTATGATGTGATGTAAACTTCCATGTAAAATCAGTAGCAAAGTCCCTAGTGTATTTCATTGCGTCTTTGGCACTTCTGTCTTTTTGGGGGAGACACTCTGCTTGAGGTAGGGTTTGTGGTGGGCAGGGATGAGGTTAATTTGGTTCAGGGTGAGGATTTGAGGGGCTTGGTTGGGGTTGTTGAAAGTAGAAGGAGATATCAGTGGGGTATGAAGGTAGAAAGGGGTGTCAGTGTGGTGAAGCTTTTCAAAGACGAGGGTTTTGCAGGGTTTCCTAAAGACGCTCAGTCTCTGGATTCACCTGATCTCCTATGGGAGTTGTCTCCATAGCTGGGTCCCCTTGACTCAGACTGCTTTTTCCCCGAGTGCTTTGTCAGGGCTTTATGATCTGTATTGTCCCAGAGGAGCGTAGCCGTCATGGTGGGTCATAGATTGAAATTCAGTCTTTGATATAGCTTGGGCTTGATCCATAAATTGCCTGTGGAGGGACTGGAGTGTAGGCCATACATGCTCATTGTGGCCTGAGCAGGTAGCTGCATTCTGCACCGTTGTCCACACATTCAGCTTCAAATACAGTAACTTACAGTGACCCAGCCTGGAGGGGACAAATGCCTGGATCACTGTGGGCAGGTCGTTGGTGGGGAGGAAGGGAGGAAGAAATGCAAGCGAAAAGGCATTTTTAGATTGTTGAGTTAAAAGTGACAACTTAATCTCCACCCTGCAATTTTGTGACCGTTGGGCCTTTCTCTTTGCAATTCCCTTCTCTTCTACAGTAAGTTATTTTAACACCTGCCGCTTCACTGTTGCTGTCTCTGCTCAGTGAGCCAATAGAGGTTCTTATAAGATAGAGACTATAAGACTGAGGATGGAAATCGTCCTTTGTAACTGTACCCTCTGCTGCAGAGCCTGAGAACTGCACCAGAATCAGGAGTTTTGTAGCTAATACAGGCAAATATCTGTAATGGACATATGAATCGTTTGTTTTTGTATATATACATGAAATAAAAAATAAGTAGGAGGGGGACAGTTAAGGGGAACGAAAAGGGGGACAAAATGCCCAAGAAGAGACCAGTTTCCTAAGTGACACTGCGATTTTCTTTTGTTTTCCAGTGAAATTGACGATGAAATCTGCGCAGATCTGAAAACTCTTGGGGTAACAGTTTTGCGGAAAATTTATAATGAAAGAGCATCTGTTCCCTTCTCTTTCTGAAGGAAGCAATGCTCAGTGCGGGGAGAGAAATGGGTTAATAATTCATGTGATGAAAAGGTGGATTCTCTGCATAGCTCTCTGGACAGATTCATAGATTCTAAGGCCAGAAGGAACAATTATGATCATCCTCTAACACGGGCCCAAAAATTTCACTCAGTGATTTCTGCATCCAGCCTCATCTCTTGCGGCTGAGCCAGATCATATGTTTAGAAAGGCTTCCAATTTTGATTTAAAGTTTTCAAATGTTGGCGAATCCACCACAACACGGGGTGAGCTGTTCCAGCGCTTAATCACCCTCACCGTTAAAATTTCCAATTTGAATTTGTCTAGTTTTAAATTCCAACCATTCGGTCACTACGAAATGCCAGAAGCAACCTATCCGGTTGTGATCGTTTCAATGTCTGCACTTAGGGTTGTTTAAAAATTTGTATTTTGTTTTTTTAAACAATTCTTGTCATTATGATTTTTTTCCTGACCCTCAGATTTCCCTGGCAGTTTTTCTAAGTATTTGCCTTTCTGCACCTCACCAAAAGTCCAAATGAATATTTATTTAAAAGACAAGAAAAAGGCAGGCAAAACGGTGACTTTTTAGCGCTGTCACTAGCTAAAGGTCAACAAAAGCCTTGGATTGTTTTCCCAGATGAGCTGATGTAGCATTCAGGGCTAGGCCCATCCTGCTACCTATATGGAGGGGCGGAGGAAGAAGTTTAATGCAGGTGGAAATATTTTGGGGCATAACCTTTGCCCTTCCCCTCCTTCTCCCTCAGATGGGCACCAGTGTGGAAATTGGGGAGGAAGTGGAGAACATCTTTCTGCAGTTTGCAGGACAGGTAAGTGGAAAAGAATCCATTTCAGAAATGTCTTGAATGAGATTGTTCTTGGCGTCCCTTTCTCCACTCAGCCCTTCAGATCAAGGCTGGGCTTCCTTACAAAGATCAGGTTTACTGTTTCCATAATGGGACAGGACTTAATGGCTGCTACAGAATTAAACAGGACTCTCTCCCATACCTCTGAAAAGCGTCGGCCGTCGGGGTACAGATTGTTCGTCTTAGTCCTGGTCTTCAGTCTGGGAAACTGACCCATTGCTGCTAGGGGTTGCCAGCAGCATGCCCCTTTGAACTGGTATTGAAATATGGGCTGGAATAGCATCTACAGCCCTTCTGCACTGGTCATGGGGGCTACTGTGGCCACTGGGTCTGTGTAAACGTGGCTCCCAGAGCCCCGCCCCACTGTGGCCTTCCTTGTTGGCCTGAAAGGGCCAGTGCAGGGAGTATTCCCATGGTGCATGGGGGGCGGGGTGCAGGCAGCCCTATGGGGCCATTCTGCAGGCAGATCTCACCACTCTCCCCCATGCAGGTCTTAAGAGATGAGGAGGGCCTTGTGGTGGCCCTTCTGGCCTTCCACTACCTGAAAGGGGGTTCCAAAGAGGATGGAGCTTGGCTATTCTCAGTGGTGGCAGATGACAAAACAAGGAGCAATGGTCTCAAGTTGCAGTGGGGGAGGTCTAGGTTGGATATTAGGAAACACTATTTCACTAGCAGGGTGGTGAAGCACTGGAATGGGTTCCCTAGGGAGGTGGTGGAATCTCCTTCCTTAGAGGTTTTTAAGGCCCGGCTTGACAAAGACCTGGCTGGGATGATTTAGTTGGGGTTGGCCCTGCTTTGAGCAGGGAGTTGGACCAACCCTAATCTTCTATGATTCTATGACCCTGACCCCATAGGTGAATTTCCCCTGCAGTGAGGAAGTTTTAAGAAAGGCCCTTCGGCGAATGTGCAGCCAGACTGTCCACTGCGTGGAGCAGAAGCTGGGCACAGAATAGGGGGGACACATAGCTGGTTACAGTTCCCACCTTCTCTGCCGCCCCTAGGGGCAGGTGACAGCAGCCAAGGAATGCTCTAACCTGCATCCATTAGCCACAGTTCCCAAAGGCTCATGATCTGGCAGCTGAACGCGGCCATGCCCTTCCCCACACCCTCCACCACTTCCTGCACCGGGGGCTACAGGCAGAGGGGGAGAGGAGCCTGGTGGGGACACCCTCTGGCCAGGGAATTCCCAGCTTAGGGGATGCAGTCAGTCTCTGATATCCCCACAGGATGAAGTGGGACCTAGCGCGTTAACCAGTGCACCTCTTTAAATGATTGACACTTCGGGAAATATTTACAACTTGCAACGTTTTCAAACGTTCCCTTCGGGAAGCTGGGGGCCATGTGATCATGATAACCCCACTCATTCCCTTGTGGGGTACGTTTGCAGGACCAGGAAATTGGTTTTGTCGAGCTCAAAAAGATACTGGCTGTGACCTTGGCAAGAGGTGAGTGTTGAGACGCTCGAGGGCAACAGGGCCTGAATCCTGTTCTATTGACCTCGCCCCGGCCAGCCTGGCTAAGCTGAGATGGCCTTTTGCTCTTGTTACTCATGGGAGCAAGGAGATTGGAAGATCCCTGACGCTGAGGTGATTCCATTATAGGTTATGGACTAAGGGCTCGATGTGCTGGGGCCTCATACAATCAATCACACCCATGTCAAGCGAGTGCCCCGTTAGTATAAAATGCTGCCACATCCAAATGGCAGCGTGTTACAGACACTGTGGAGTGGTGAATTCGGCTGGAAAAGCCCGATCGGCCCATCCTTAAGCGAAGATAATTTCCACTGACCTCCACAGGACTGGGCTAAATCTCTGTCAATACCTGCAAGTGCGATGACTTGGGTATTTGCTGTGTGGGAAGAGGAAGGGAATGGATTTTAAAGGGTTTCTAGTTTCGCACATCTCAAGGGCAGAAGGGACCACTGTGAACATCTAGGCTGATCAAGAAGGAAGGTCAGAAGAGCTGACAGGAGGCAGTGTGGCTGTCGCCATGTCAGTCCCAGGATATTTAAAGAGACGAGGTGGGTGAGGTAGTATCTTTTATTGCACCAACTTCAGTTGGTGAGAGAGAGACGTTTCTGAGCTTACACAGAGCTGTCAGGAGATACTGCCCTTGACAAAACACCCAGGAAAGAAGGTGGGATGGGGTGGAGGAGGTATTTTAAAGAATTTGCAAAGCGTCCAGAACAAGAAACAATGCATGACACATAGATACCATTGTATGCCCCGCACCTATCTCTACTCCTATATGTAGATCTGCTATTGAAGTAACAATAGTGGTTTCTATTCCTGTAGCCCCAACGATCCCAAATCTCTTCCCAAGCTCCACTGAAACCCAGGGTTAACTGAGTTCAGCAGAATGGGAATGCTAATTTTCCTCACTGACAATGACAAATACAATTTATTAGTCCCTAGTGCTTCTAAACTAATAAGGCACAATGAGAAGCCTAAACATATACTTGAAAATAAAACATGTATTTGTGTTGCAGAAGCTGGTTCAAAACCAGAGAGATTCCAGCTGGAGACCTGTCGGCAAATGATCCGTCTCTTTGACGTATCCTTTGGAAAAATAATATTGCCCAGATGTTAAAACCACACATGGCTGGAGATAGATATTAGGCAACATCACGATGAAGTTTTGGGGCTGGCCTGGACAGCATGAAGCCATGCTGAGGATCTGTATTTGGTTTTCCCTGCTAATTGCCTGCCAAGGCTGACTTTAGACCAAGTCTACTCTGGGCTTCAAACCAAGTTTAGGAATCCGATTTGAACTAGAGTCCAGCTAGATTGGGTTCTGTGGTTTGTCTGGAGGCCTGCTAGGACCGTGTCTAGAAGATAGCAGAGATAGGCCCAGACCAAAACCTCCATTCCCAAAATCGCTGAGATTTGCAGGAGTTTGGATCTAAGAACTTGGAGGTGAGGCCCAAGCACAGTTTTCAACGGTGTAAACTCAGCTAAGGCCCTGTCCATGCTGATCTGGCTTAACCACATTTACAAACCTTGGTTGGCAAATTGGAACCTCAGAGCACGTGGGCCCTTCTGCTCCGTACCACACCTAGAAGTGCGGTGTCATTGGCGCTGGGCTGCTGAAACCCCAGGGAATCCCGGCTCCGGCTATCTGATAGAGAGACACGCTGCTGGTGGGAGCCTTGTTCGTCCCCTGCTCAGGAGGCAGTGTGCTCTGTTGCACCAGGGGTGGGAAGGAGAGGTGGTGGGGACAGGAGAACATACTTATGGCTGAGGGGCAAGCCCTGGCAGCAGCCATGTCTCCTCCACACACAATGGGCTTTGCTTTCCCTTCATGCTGAGAATCAGTACAGCAAGAACGGCCGGTTGTCCCTGGAGGAGTTCAAGACGCTCTGGGAGAGGCTGAGGGAATGGAAGGTGAGTGTGGAGCAGGGAGGAATCAACAGAGCATAGGGGCTGGAAGCCGCGGGTTGGGTCCGGCAGCTGGAGTGGCGGTACCCAATGCTGACAGCAAAGTGAAGGCAGGGCCATACAGAGACGGTACGTCCACACTGCGATAGAAAACCTGCAGCACTGACTCGCAGAGCCTGGGCTCAGGCTGGAGCCTGGGCTCTGAGACCCTCCCTACTTGTGAGCCCATTTTACAGTCCCGCAGCCTGAGTCCCGCGTGCCCAAGTCAGCTGACCCAGGCCAGCCATGGCCGTGCCGCAAGTCTTTTATCACGCCGTAGCCATCCCCTTAGAGATGAGACCAAAGCAAATTCGTGGGCCCCGGCACCCTGGAGATTTGGCTCGGCAGCCGAACAGCACAGCTCATACTGCGAGAACAGCCATTGTCAGGGGAAATAATAAATTCACCTCCCTTCTGCTGGTTGCTGTCCAGGGGGGAATTAAAGGACCTCACCCATCTCAAAAGACTGGAGGGATAAGAACAGAGGGATACGTATCGCAGTCCCTTCCAGTCCTATGTTTCCATGATTCCATAACACTGTGTCTTAGCAAACAACCCCTCTCTCATGCAAATTGCTTCTGGCACCTGAGGCTGGAGGGTGCCATTGTCATCCCTGGTGCATGTGATCAGATTCTGGTTTTCTGCTCCTGCTACAGGCCATCTTTACCGAGCATGACAGAGACAAGTCCGGGAACATGGATGCCTACGAAATGTGCCTGGCCCTGGCCACTGCAGGTAAGAGGTGGGGAGTACATGGAGGTAGGAGAATTAAAGTGGGAATGGAGCAAGAACACATTTTCTGTCCACCTGGGACAGAATAAATAGCACCACGTTCTCCGGCTGCGGGTGGATTCATAGGTGTTAAGGCTAGAAGGGACCATCACAGTCATCTAGTCTGAGCTGCCAGAGAATCCAGCCATTAACGTCTGAGAACTAACCAATGCTCACTCAGTGAGTCAGAGCCAGGGACAGAACCCGGGAGTCTCCTCCCCGCCCCTTGCTCTCCGCAGCCTAGGGAGGGAACGTGGTTGTCGTCAGATGCTGGCTGCGTGCGTGTTCTCTCTGCATGTTCCACCGGCTCTGGCCAGACAGCCCGTGCAGCAGGCTCCGATCGAACTGCCCAATAAGCCGACAAGCCTTGGTTTAGTAGCGAAGGCGCCTGGCCAGGTTTATTGCCGACGGCTCATGGTTACAGGGACACAAACACGTGTATGCCCGTGACAATGGACCGGCTCGGTTAGCGGCAGGACTTTCCACTATCCTCTAGGCCAGACAAAGACCCTCCCTCTGAATAGTATCAGGGGGTAGCCATGTTAGTCTGTAGCCACAAAAACAACAAGGAGTCTGCTGGCATCTTAAAGACTAACAGATTTATTTGGGCTTAAGCTTTCGTGGGTAAAAAACGTCACTTACACCGATACAAACAAGTTACGGATCACACTTGAAGTATCAGGGTGCCCTCTTCTGATGTCTTAGGGCCCCCACATAGCCTTGTTCCTGTAGGTTCCATCAAAACATTGCTACTTATCATGCTGTCACCCTGACCTTCTCCGTAAGATGGGTCAGCATGTTCCTGTTCTCTTTGGGGAGCGTGTTTATCGGGGTGTTCTGGTACCATCTGGAATGTGCTTGTGTGAGTGCCTAGCACCTCTTAGGAATATGTGTTTTTACAATATCAGCCCCCTGCTTGCCAAATTCGTTGAGCAGGGCCTGCCTCTTGCTCACAACTTAACCTTGCTTTATATCAGCAAGGTTTTGACTACTTTAGACCAGGCCTCAGACCAGGCCTCTGATACATGGGCTCATGTTTCAGGCCCTCTTCCTACTGTAGTGGTTAGTAGTTGAAAGCCGAGCTGGACTCAGTTCATCACACTGGACCTGAACAGCCCCAGAACTTTAAGTTTGGATCCAAATGCAAAACTCAGATCCAGTGGTAGCTGACCCAGGCTCCAGCTGGAAACCCAAACGCTGCGGGATCGGAGGAAGGTGAGTCAGTTGTGGCTTTTTCCTTCTTCCCAGGGTTCCACTTGAACAATCAGTTCTGCGAGATCATCACCAACCAATACCGCAACCGTGGGCTGTGCATTGACCTCAACAGCTTCCTGTCCTGCCTGGCGCACCTGACCTGGATTTTCAGTAAGAGATGGCTACGTGCAGTTCTGCCCCCAGAGCCAGAGGCAAAGCTCTAGGTTGCCTGTTTTACCACAGGCCGCAGCAGCCTGTCAGGAGGGATGGTGCTTTATCCCTCCAGGGGGTAGCTGCTGCCTTGTTTAGAGGAGTTAAAAGTGGGCCAGGTGTGTCCAGCTGGATCCGGTGTGGGGATTACGCTAGATCTCTCTTCTGCTGGCAGGTCAGATACGATGAAAGAGCCCCTGGGGATTGTGCTCTCAATAAGAGGGCAGTTTTAATCCAAGCAGCCCTGGCCTTCTGGCAGCTGCGTGTCCCTATACACAGCAAACAGGGAGCCACAAACAGCTCCGGCTGTGCTTGCCCTGCCAGCCTCTCTGCTGCCCCTGCTTGACGGCCCAGCCCAGGGCGACCAGACACAACTGTGAAAAAACGGGACTGGGGGTGGGGGGTAATAGGCGCCTAGATAAGAAAAAATCCCCAAAAATGGGACTGTCCCTTTAACAACGGGACATCTGGTCACCCTAGGCCAGCCACAGGGCACAGCAGAGGCTATGCAGGGGGAGGAATGGCTAGTCAGAGTGGATGGGGTTTCTGAGGCTGAAACTCAGAGGCAGGACCTGGCTGTGGAAGCTGGACATGGGGCAGAGCAGCCACCCTTTGGTGGATGAAATAACACAGCCTTGGGGTGTAACTACAACCGCTCGCCTCGCACCAAGCTCGGAGCACCTGGTGCGGATGGGGGTGGGGATGTTACAGGTGAAATGGACACGTCACTTTGTTCTGTTCCAACAGGGCAGTGCAAGACCCGTGACCGAGACAGCACGGGGATCGTCATCATGGCCCATAAGGAGGTGAGCAACAGGGTTCATTCTCCCCGTAGAGCTCTGAGCTGAGTCGTAACTTTGGACACAGCTATAACTTATAGCTGCCCTCCACCACGGCGGGCTGTGGTTTCCACCGCAGCGGGTCGGACTCTGCTGCTCTCAGTTACGCTGTGAGCAGGGAGCGACCCCGCCGCAGGCAGTGGAGTTACACTGGGACAAAGCACTGGCCACCCACTGACCTGGTTAACTCTTTGCTTTTCAGTGGCTGGAACTCATCACTGCCACTTAATGGGAGGAAGCCGCATCGTCCCCAGAGTGTAGCCTAAAGAACTATCCTGCTTGCTTGCATATCTATCTATCTATCTATCTTTTCTTATAGTTTAAGTATTTAGTTTACTGTAATAGGTTTATAGATTTATATTAAAGTAAGTTTGGCTGTAATGCAAGAGACCTACAGGCCATATCCTGTATGTTAAGCTAAAGCAAAGTGAGCCTATCTATATTAAGAACTTTTACTCAGAAAGCAAAGTTGACCTATAGCTTGTTATCTAAATAGCTGAGTACCCACGCCTATGTCCATGACCTTTTATTTAGACCAATAGAAATGGAGAATGGCATAGGGGGGGTTTCAGTGTGGTACCCACAGATTTAACAAGTACACCACAAGAGACTGATGTGCGTACGTACCTGTCATCAATACACACATACATACTAGCCTACGGGGTACGTGTACCCTAACATTTCTGTGGGTGAGGAATGAAATTTGGGCATAAGAGGAAGGATTTCCGGCATTTGCCCTATAAAAGAGGTAACCCACCTCAGTAGAGTACTCCAGTTCTTACTTTACTCCATCTCTATTCTCATGTACTTCCTCCACTTTAAGTTTCAAAGGAACTAGGCTAAGGTCGGTTTCCCTAAGTTTTATTCTTAGTTTGTTTATTAGGTTTTGATTTAAGTTTAAGTTAGTCAAGTAAACCCTAGTCAGCTTTGATAGCGCTTAGCATTTTCTAAGCACTGCCTCCCTCACTTGAGAAACCTGAACCGCAAGGCTGGTCCCGTGTCTCTTACCACCAGGTTATCAAGGAAGGGTGTGAGTATATTAACCAAAGCTTTGTTGCATATACTACTATATTATCAGATGTATCTTTTGAATAGCAGTAACGCAATAGTAACTTTGTAACTCTGGGTATTTTACCGTTTACTTACTATTATTGATTTTAATAAAAAAAGTCTTTCAGGCTATATCTGTCTCTGTGTGAGCTTCTTGTCATACCCCCGAGGGTCCTTTGTCAATTCTGTGGAGCCTGATTCAGGACAAGAACTTTTATCTTCTGATCAAACAGACTGGCGAGCTTAAACCCCACACTAATTCATATGAATGATAATAATTATTGATAGTATTAATTACATTAATGAATTAAATTCCCATATTATCCAAATGAATATTATCAGTACACCCTAAATCAGGCTACAGGAGCGAGGCCTGACGCACAGAGCACGCACCAGTCCAGCCCTACGGCACGGAATCAGAGCGAAGAGCAGGGACGGCGCCGGAGGAGCTCCCCTGGACGTTTAGTCCGCACCGATTATTTGTGAAAATAGCTTGTTTTGAGCATTGCACTGCTCTAGTTTGCACTCACACTTGCTGTACTAAGAATCATAGTAATCATGAGCTTTTATCACAGCGGCTCTCCGCTTTGCACTGGTCCTGTGGCAGACCATGTCCTGCGACAAGTTCACATTGTGATCCCGGGGTTGAGATTACAATGGACACACTACCAGCTCCTGTCTTGACAAATCTTTGAATCTAGTCGTGGGCTCCGGTGTCACTTAGTTGCTTTTGAAAAGTGGATTCCTGGGGCAAAGCTGAACTTTAGTTTGAAAGTTTGGGCTGCAGAGAACAACCCAGCCCTGTGGGCGCTTGGACAAAATTAAAATCGAATGGGGTTCCTTCCTGCCTCAATGACATGGAGTAAACGATCGCTCCCAGAGACAAGACACTGTCAGTGCCTGGATTCAGCAGGGCAGAAGTTTATTATTGGATCCAGGCGAGTTACTGATGGCTGTCCATGGAGTTTTTCCATGGTCCCTGTTCTCCACCAGGGGCCCAGGGGCCCCTGGAGGGCTGCGAGCAGGTTTCAGTGGGTCCATCAAAATAAAGCAGAGAGCAGAGCTGGCATTACAGGCCCGGGGCTGAAACCTGAGCAACTTAATTTTGCAGGGCCTCCTGGGCAGAGTGACCAGATAGCAAGTGTGAAAAACCGGGACAGGAGGTGGGGGGGTCATAGCCACCTGGATAAGAAAAAGCCCCAAATATCAGGACTGTCCCTATAAAATCAGGACATCTGGTCACCCTACTCCTGGGGCATGGAGCCCCAAGCAGTTCCCTTGCTTGCTACCCCCTAGTGCCTGCCCTGGATTTAATCCACTGGATTTTATTACTCCTGGGGGAATTCTGGGGATTTTGATTTTTCCTGTATGAAGTACATTCTGCCCAAGAAGTGCTGCAGTTCCGCCTTTTGCCCACCAGAGGCCGCTGTGGTGCTAGCATGAACGCAGCCAGCTGTTCTGGCCCCACAGCGGCCTCTGGTGGGCAGGAGGCGGAACCACTGAACCACTGGAGAAGTGGGGGGTACCCACAAAAGCTTATGCCCCCCAAAATCTGTTCGTCGTTAAGGTGCCACCGGACTCCTTGTTGTTTTTCTTGGCCAGAATGTATTTCATGCGGGGGTGGGGGGAATTCGGTGCGTTCCTGGTGCTGCAGAATTCCCCCAGGAGCAGCAGTTCATCACAGCACCTTCCCGTGGAGCCAGGCTGGGACAGAGTGGGGCACCCAGGGCTGCTGGGGGTCACAGACTGGGGCTCAGAATGGCTAGTGGGGGAACAGACTGCGGCATGGACTCAGGAGCTAGTGAGGTGACAGCGTTGAGCCTGGGGATGGGGGTGGGGGGCTGCAGGGACACATGGGGATGGGGGTGCGGGGACAGGGGCCGACGTGTCTGACTGAATGGCAGAGGCTTGGGGTCAGCCAGGATCTGCATGGGGGAGGCTTCCCAACACCCTAACCCCCCCACCCCAAAAAACCACCTTCTCCCACCCACACCAACACCCTCCAGGTTCACTCCCAGGCTCCTTCCCTCCCCCTCAGCTCCTCCGTTACCCCGACTCCCCCAAGCCTTTGCGCTGCTTCTGACAGGTGCAGGAAATGACTTACTCAACGTTCTGTTTTAATATGCCTCGTAAGGAATCCAGCTGTCAAAGAATATTACCAGAATCTTTTTTACCTGCTCGGTATAGTTACAGGCACGCTGGCTGACAGCTACTTTTGAAATAAATTACCAGACTAATTGCAACTGGCATGATCATATTGTGTTATTCTGACAAATAAAATATGCAGAACTTTCAAATGATTGTGTGCAGAGTTTTTAATTGTTTGGCACAGAATTCCCCCAGGAGTAATCGGATCTGGAGAAAACCAGTTGTGGCACAGGCTGGCTATGGAGTTTTTATAGCATGTCGGGGGGGGGGCGTAGAAAGGAAAAGGTTGAGAAGCCCTGTGCTAGACAAAGCCAGTTGTGTCGTTCTAGAAGGCGACATGACAGCGGGTTTGCAGGTAACGCCCCTGCACCTCCAAGCGATCACCTTAGTCACTGATACGCCCAGCGATGCTCACGGTGAGGCTGCTAGAGACCGTGAATTCAATCCCAGCTCTGCTCAAAGCTTCCCGGATGGCCTCGGGCAAGCCACGTAGGGCCAAACCTTCACAAGAGCCCGACTCAGCACCCAGAAGCAAGGCCGGACTTCCAAGCTCCCGTGGCAACCCTGCCACATTCGGCAGCGGCTTTGTCACCAAATCTCTGCCTTAGAGGCCTACGCGGGAGCGGGGCTGTGTGGGGAATCTGGCCTCCAACAGGGTGCTGAGCCCGGGAAGACGGGGCCGCTGTTTACCCCGGGAAGGTTTTCCGATGGCGCCTAGTGAAAGTCACTGAGCAGCTGTCTCCTGTGTGTGCTGTTGATAATCTCCCCGCTCCGTACAGCGTGGAGCAGTCGCTCCTTCTCCTGCGGGCGGTGAGAATCAACCCACGCAAGGGGCTCAGGGACTGCGGGGATCAGGCCCTTGCCACGGTGGCTTCCTGCACATTGTCCAGCTCAGCGACCTCGGTGTTCGCCGCCTTCTTGAGGGCGGGTCCGTGGGGGCGGTGCCGGGACCAAAGGCTGCGCCGTCTAATACACGCGGGAGGCTCCCCAACTGGGCACCGCTGTGAGACGGTTCCAGTAACTACCGCCGCCTTCCCAGCTGACGGCCTCCAGCTTCACGTCGCCGTTCACCTCCAGGAAGCGCACGTGCTCCGGCGGGAGGCGGTGCTGGAACGCGTAGTGATGACGCTCGTTCACTGTCACCTGGAAGGGAACGGGCAGCGTCAGACGAGCGGGCAGAGGCCCCAGCCCACTGGACTGGGACTAGGGTGACCAGACAGCAAGTGTGAAAAATTGGGATGGGGGTGGGGGGTAATAGGAGCTTATATAAGAAA
>NC_048313.1:2940150-2961402 GCF_013100865.1 Trachemys scripta elegans
GGGGGGCGGGTTTCTTCCTGCTACCAGCTTTGTTCAGCGTGGCTCTTGGCCACCTGGCACGTTCCACCCCAGAGGTGGCTGCACTCCGGGGCTGGGGAAAGAGTTGTGGGAGAAAGCGTACGGTGGCTTCCTTGCGGGAGCGAAAGGGCAGAGCAAACCCCAAGGCTGCTGCGCTTACCGGGTGAAAGGAAGCGGGGCCAGCCATCATCTGTGGGGCAGAGAAATCCAGGAGTTATTAATCTGGCCAGCCATGGTGTGGACCCAACCTCCCTCCCTAAGGCCTTGGGGGTGTCTCTGCTCTGTCTCTCCGGCCCACAGAACTCCTCTCTAGTTTTCCAGAAAATATCTGGCCTTTCCTTAGCTAAAAATCCTCCCCTACCCCAGCAGTTTCCAGTTGGATACAGAATTCGCCTCCACTTCCTGTCTTAAACTGCTGTGTGCAGCTGTTAAACGGTAGCTGCACACCACCCCAGAGGTGGTCGCATCTCAGTGCTGGGTGAGGATTCCCTCTATAATCAGCTGCCACCTTCCATCCTAGAAGCGGCTGCATTTTAGTCATGGGGGACATGATCTCTGTATAAACAGCTATCACGTTCCACCCTAGAGGCAGCTGCATTTCAAGAGTGGGGGATGTGATCACTGTATAAGAAACCGCCCCGCCCCAGAGGTGGCTGCATCTCCTCCCCGGGTCCCAGTGTACTTACCGGCAGGCTTGTGGGTGGCATATTCGGCTGCATGCCCTGAGAGATTAAGACAATATAAGGGGGGTTACAGGGGCTGAGGCTGCAGGGTTGGAATTGCTCTCCGAGAAGCCCGGGCGAGCTGAGTCTGTGGGTCTGATCCAAGGAGGAGTGGGGCCCGGGATCCTGGCTAGAGGGTCTCTGCTCCCCAGGGGAAGTGGCTGCTAAGACAGAGGGAAGGTCCCTGTGACTCTTCTGTGGGTGTGTGGGGGGGAAGGACCCCCTGCAGGACACCCCCCCATGCACTCTGGGCTCGTCACACTGCGGCAGGCGAGGGACTGCGCGGGGGCCCAGTGAAGCCCGGCTAGCTTGTGGGATGGCGTGTAGCTGTGATAATGGAGTGGGTGCCCCTGAGTTGCCCACCCTGAGCTGGCATCTCCCCCGCCCCAGCCCCAGGCATGTGGGTCTCGTGGGTACTTACAAGCATCCCGGGCTGCGGGTAATACATCCCCTGCAGGACGGAAACAAGTGTGAGACTGGGCACAGAGAGGGGAGAGGTATTGTCAAGCCCGGACTCCTGGGTTCTCTCCCCGGCTCTGAGAGGGGAGGGGGGTCTAGTGGTTAGAGCAGGGGGGCTGGGAGCCAGGACTTCTGGGTTCTCTTCCTAGCTCTGGGAGGGGAGTGGGGTCTAGTGGTTAGAGCAGGGGGCTGGGAGCCAGGACTCCTGGGTTCTGTCCCCAGCTCTGGGAGGGGACTGGGGTCTAGTGGTTAGAGCAGGGGGGGGGCTGGGAGCCAGGACTCCTGGGTTCTATCCCCAGCTTGGGGAGGGGAGTGAGGTCTAGTGGTTAGAGCTGGGTGCCAGGGCTCTTGGGTTCTATCCCCAGCTCTCCTACCATCCAAGCTCTCAGCTTTTCCCCTGAACCAACCCATGCACTCGCGATTTGGCTGCGGGGCCGGCGCTGTGCGTGAGCGTCCCAGTCCCGCGTCTCCACCGCCTGCCTGTGCACCCCCACACCCCGGTCACTCACCCCGCCCCCCATCATGCCCCCTCCAATGACGTTGAGCGACTGCAGCTCGAGGTCCCCGTCCACGTCGACGACCTGCACGTGCTCGGGCGGGATGCGATGCCGGAACTCGTAGCAGGGGGCCCCGTTCACCGTGATCTGGGGCGGGAGACAGGCAGCATCAGGATCTGGTCCCCCGCCCCACCCTTGCGGAGCAGAAGCACCTCTCTGAGTGGGGGAGGGGAGACCTGATATATTGGGGTTCACCCTGGGAATACGGGCGGGGGGAGATGGTTGCCAAGCAGACTCTGGGGATCAGCTGCCGATGTAGGAACTGGGGGAGGGTCTTTTCTCCCCAGCCCCTCTGGCTTCCTTCTGACCCCTGCTGGCAGGACCCGGCTCGCAGGCAGGAGGTGCCAGACTTGGGGGTGGGGGTGGCAGGAAATTGGGGTTGAGGCCTTCTGGCCCCCCATGTTAGAGAGCAGGTGTTGGGATGTTTGTGGGGGGGACAATTCCCCCTTTCAAAGCCCCTCACCCAGATGGGGGGAGAGAGGTGTCACCCCCCCCCACCCCTTTTCCCAGGCCAGCCCACTGGCCTGGAGCATTCAATTGCAGATGGGGTATCGTCCCCCCCATCTCCCCCCACCCTCTTGATCCAGTGGGGCCCACCCTCCCCATGGATTTCTCCCCACCCCCCCACATTTCCCCAGCCACAGATGGGGGATTCCCCCCCCATGGCATATCATCCCTCTGCCCCCAATTCAGAATGTGGCCATCCACAGGCCCCCCCCATATCCCTTGTGGCCCCCCACCTGCCACCCACAGGCCCCCCATATCCCTTGTGGCCCCCCACCTGCCACCCACGGCCCCCCATATCCCTCATGCCCCTCCCCCGCCTACCCGGTAGCCCTCGGGGGTGATGTTGAAGACCATCTCGAAGTGCTGCCCCTTGTGGAAGGGCATGTCGTGCTTGTGCTCCTCCTTGGCCCAGTTGCCCCGCTGGAAGCTGTTGAGGACGATCTTGTCCCCGCTGTCGAAACGGGGGTTGAAGTGCAGGGCGATGTTGGCCCCCTTCTCTGGGCCACAGGAGAAATTCACACGGAACCTGGGGTGGGGGTGCGGGAGCAGGGGGGTGAGCGAGCTGTGGGGGGGCTGGGGTTGTCTGGCCAAGGCCCAGGCAGTGTGTGTGGGTGGGGGGGGGCGGAGGCGGGAGCGGGCCCGCGCGATCAATACCTGCCGGGGGTGGGGGGGTAAAGGCCAGAGCGGGGAAATTGCAGCTGGAAATTCAGAAGGTTTCTAGCCATCTAGTGGCACCGCTGACCCCGCCTGGGTGGACTCCGGGCTGCTGGGCTGTGTGTCATAGGCCCTATACTGCAGAGGGCGGAGGGGGATTTCGTTCAAGGAAGCGGGGGGGGGGGGGCTGGGGGGCCCGCCCTCTTGTGAAGGGGGGATCCACCCCCCCCCCCCCCCCATGGCGGGGGGAGGGCAGTCGCAGCAGGGAGGGGGTCCAGGGACCCCCTCCAAAGAGGGAATGGGGCGGTGTTGTGAGGCAAATGCTCCCAACCAGGGGCTGGTAGCCAGATCTAACTAGCCCGCAGCAGCTCTGAGCAGCTATCGGGCCTGGGGGGTGACTTTCTGGAGTTGCCATGACACTGGCTTTGGTTTGGGAGGTGCTACACCTCTTCCCGCCCACCCCCAACCCCCGTATCCCCTGGCGTAGGGGTGTGTCAGGTGTACATGGTGCGCTCCCTGGTGCAGATCCCCTTTCACCCCGTCCCTCCCTGTGCTCGGCTGGGAGCTCCGGGCCTTTGCCCCACATTCCCTCCCCGCACCCGGGGCTGCAGGCTCTGGTGGCAGGTTCCCGTTTCTCTGTTTTAATGAGCCACAAGCCCAAGGTCGTCACCCTCGTTAAACATTCCACGGTGCTTTATGCCGCGGCCTGGCCAAACTGGACCCATCTGCCTCCCGAGATCCCCTCTGCTGTGCTCCGTACTGCCTGCTCCAAACTCCTGTGCTGTGTGGCTGTTAAACGACTGCCACCTTCCACCCCAGAGGCAGCTGCATCTCAGCACTGGGGGAGAGATCCCTGTATAACCAACCCCTGGGCTCCACCCCAGAGGCAGCTGCATCTCAGCACTGGGGGAGGGATCGCTCTTTAACCAGCCCCCGCACCACACATGAGCCCAGCTGTCTCCCTCTGCTCCCCCGCTGCCCAAAGTGTTACCTCTTGGTGTGATGGGGCACCATCCCCTGGACATAGATGGACATCCCGGGCCGCAGCCCCCCGGCAATGGGGACAGCATGAGGGAGAGGCTGAGAGATGGGGAGAGAGAGAGAGAAGATGCTGAGGGGGGGATTTGACCGGTGACACCCCCGACCCCGTAGACACACAGTGCTGGGTGCCAGTCCCCACCCCCTGCTCCCTTTAGCGATGCCAGGGGATTGCCCCGCTGCCCTCCAGCCTCGCCTCTCCCTGGTTTGCTCCCCTGGGGCTGGGATCTGACCAGAAGCCCTTCAGGAACCAGGCTGGGGAAACTGATCGCTTTGCAGGAGGAGTCTGGGGGGAGACATGGCCCCTTTAAGGTGCTTCTTGGCTGGCAGCATTCCCCCCCCGCAAACCACCTTGGGGGGGGACACACCCCAGCCTGCAACCTCTGCCTTTCCCAAGGCTGATTCTAGTTAGCGGGCATCTGTACCACCCTTTGGGATCCTGGGGAAAGGAGCCACCAGGGACCGTGTGTTAATTATTAATTGTTCCCATCCCCACAGGTGAGCTGGGTGGGACCGTCCAGGGCTCCGGCTGGGCTGGTATCGCTGGAGCCAGAAACACACAGGGGATCGGGCGGGATTCGCACCCGCCCCGGCCTTCGCCCCATCCTAACCCCCCTCGCCCCTGGGCGCTTAGCCAGGTGCCTTCCAGAGCGGCTCCCCCAGGTCCCGGGGTAAAAGCCGGCTGGCTGGCGGGGACGGGATCTGAGCGGCAACGGCGTCCGTCGGCAGGCTGCGGGGAGCTCTGTTTTTTGGTGAGCTGAGCAGCATTTCCCCGGGGGTGAGTCTAAGACCTTCCCACCCCAGCCCCCCACTGCAGCTCATCTGCCCCAGCATCCTCCTCCCCGCGGTGGCCGGAACGAACTCCAGCCCCTCTGTTTGTTTTTGCCTTGGCGGCATCGGATCTCAGGCAGGAACCGATGCCGGCTGCCCGTGCCTGCCAGCTGCTCTCTGTCGGCAACTCGGAGCGGGGCGTAAATCACACATCAGTTTGGGGGAATCTTCGCATGGTGTAACTGACCCCCCAAAAGATGGGGCCGGCAAGAGTGCCAGTCGAGGGGTGTCTTCCCTGAGTGGGGGAGCAGAATCAGGCCCCTGCTCGCCGCCAGCCGGCCTGGGAACTTTCCAGCGTCGACAGGCAGGCGACACCAAGGCCCAGCCATGCATTACGGGGGCAAGGGGGTCGGCTGGAGCTAGCCGAGGGGCAGAGCTGTCTTGCTGGATATTGGTAGCGGGCCAGCCGAGTGTAAACCTGGAGCGACTCCACCAGCTGTGGAGACGCCACTGGATTTGTGCCAGTCGTAACGGAGAGCACGATTATTCGGGGGCACAACCGCCATGGGTTTCAGCGCAATGCCCGGGTGTGTGGGTGTGTGACACTTACCGGGTTGTAGATGGGCTGGTAGCCAGGTGCAGGGACGTAGGCCATCGGGGCGTTGGGGGTCTCTGTGCAGCGAATGGGCAGGATGGGGCACAGGGAATGGAGCAAGCGGAGGGCAGGGGGTTTATAGGACTGGAGTGGGAGGCGGGGCAGCCGTGCCACTCGGACGGCCTCCGCCCACTGGCCCAGGACAGGTGTCCCCCCCCCCCCGCCCAGCCACACCCAGCTCAGTGGAAAATCCCCATTGCCAGTGGAAATGGCAAAGCCAAATTGATGATGATCTAGTGGTTGAAGCTGGGGCAGGGGAGGGCTGGGAGGCAGGACTCTTGGGTCCTATTCCTAGTCTGGTAGAAGGTGGGGTACAGTGGGTTAGGGAGAAAGGGGGTGAGAGTCCGGACTCCTGGGTCCTATCCCTGGCTCTGGGAGGGGAGTGGGGACTAGTGGTTAAAGCAGGGTGGGGGCTGGAGCCAGGACTCCTGGGTTCTATTCTGGAGTTGCTCACCCCACAACATGACTAGAGCAGAGACCCCGTCCAGTGTCACATGCGTTCTGTGACTACGGAGCTGGGCCAGTCGGTTTCCCTTCGAGCTCCCGGTGACATCCCCTTTATGGTGGCTGGGCGCTGGGCCCCTGCAGAGTGGGGTGGGGACTAAATTCACACCCACAGCCTGCTCAGAGCGCAGGAAAGGCGAGAGCGATGCTGGGCTGACCGGGACCCATCACGACAAATACCAAACAGGCCCGTAACGTAGAACCTACGTAATTACTGTTAGTGCCTGAATGGTACATCATCCAGAACCACAGGGAGTGGGGTCTAGGGGGTAGGGCGGGGGGGGTGGGGGGGGGCGTGACTGGGTGCCAGGATGCCTGGGTTCTATCCTTGCTCACAGCTTTTCCATTGACCCAACCCCGGGGCTGACAGCTTAGATGTGGGAGGGTGGCACTGGGCGGGGCTCTGCCATGTTCCCCCTTGGCTTAGGGGGTAGCCAACCTTCCAGGATTGTCCTGGACTCTCCAGGAAGTAAATGATTCACCTTTAATGTCATGTGACCAGCCCTCCAGGAATACATCCAGCCAAAATTGGCAGCCCTGCTTTGGGCTGATCCCTTTCCCTCTCCGTGCCCATGTTTCTCCCGCACCGTGAGAGCAGCTGATCCCAGAGTGCAGGGGCACCGGCAGCTTTAGGACAGGCAAAGGGCTGGGCGCTGGGCGGCTTGTCCAGCCCGAGGCGAGGGCCTGGCTATCATTGGAGCCAGCACATGGGTAGCGGGTGACCTGGATTGGATCTGGGGTGCTGGCACAAGGCAGGGGATTGGGGTCTGGGGGAGCAGAGGGGACATGCTGTAGGAGACCTGGGGAGGGCTGGGCGTGGTTCCTCCCTGTGCCCTTTCCCCCAGGAGGTGCAGCTCTCCAGAGAGCCGTGCCCAGATGACAGCTGGGTGCCGTCCCGGGGCTGTTTGCTGACAAGGGGAGCGTCCCGGCCTGACCGTGGGTGGCTGGCTCAGCATGGCAGAAAGCAAACAGTGGGCCCCATGGGCCGGTGCCTTTGGCCCAGCCATGGTGGGGGGCAGAGGGGGGGCAGCAGGCAGGGGAGGGACTAGCTGCCTTATTGCTAAGCATTGTGGCCGGGCCCCTCGACTCTGGTGCCGCCGCACCCTGTGCACTAGGGAGGCTGTGGCATCGGTGTTTCAGTCTGTGGTTACCAAGAGGCCAGATCCTGGGCCCTGCCTGCTCCCCCACGGAGCCAGTTCCCCGGAGTTATGGCAGCCCCTGGAGCCCACCCTTCCCACAATGGGGCTTCACTGGGCCGGGCGCCACAAAGACCCAGAGTGAGAGGCGGGGGTCAGGTCTGGCGTTACGAGTGTAGTGCTTATTAGGTGTGTTACGGTGGCAGGTGAGATCTGGGCCCCATTGTGCTCCCAGTCTGAATAATTAGGGAAGGGGAGGGGAAACCGAGGCACCGAGAGATGGGACTTGCCCAAGGCACGAATAGAACCCAGGTGTCCGGACTCCCAGCACTGGTGCCCTGTGGCCACTTGGGGGAGGAGGGGAGAAGACCAGGGCCCTGGGTCACTTCCCACTCTCAGCTCCAGCTGGGAGCTGGGGCCGACCACGTTTAGCTCCTTCATGCAGGCTGCAAAGGTCAGAGTCTCTTCCAAGGGCAAGGGGTGAGCCTTCCCCCGCACCAGGGGCAGACGGGATGGTGCCGCTAAGCTGCATCACGCCAGCCCAGGCCTTGCCCTCACCCGAGGAAGTTTAACCCCAGGTTGCATGGTGCCACCTTGGAAGGATCTCATCTGTCTCCCAGGCAGTGAACCCAATAGCCTTTCACCTTCACTGCTGTTTGCTCAGCGTGGAGGATTGTGCCACGCAGCTCATTAAGTGGGCCAGAGGACAGGACAACAGAGGTGGGGCGCTTGGAAGAGCCGGCGCCCCTTGGCTCTGTGCCGCATCCTCTCCGCACACAGAGCTCTCCCAGTAGTTGGATTTTATGGGTTGATTGCTACCCTCCCACACAAGGTAACAAGCAATGTTCACAGCTGAGTAGGGCAGGGTAGGCAGGTGTGCCCGGGCCCTTGGAAGTGGGGTAGAAACGACAGCTTAGCGTGCTGGCGTCGTCTCTTACCCGCCTCGGCTACATCTGAGAGCGTCGGCGCCGAGAGAACGTTTTCAGCTGCAAAAACGCAGATTTGGCAACCACGGAATTCGGGTGGGTTTTGCCAGACAGGTCGGGGTGAAAAACCCCCCCACTCCCCACAAAACGCCGGTGAATCGCTTCAATTCGCCCCGTTTCAGCCAAGCCAACCAGCCCCCAAACACTTTGAAAAGGAGAAAAAAAACGCTCAGTATTTTTGGTGCCCTGAAATGAAGCTTTTCAATGCCGTGAAAGGTCAAAACAATGAATTTGTGGGGCAGCCCCAAGGAGAAAACTCAGAGCTGTGCCAGCTTTGGCGATCGCTGTGCACGTGGGCGGCGCCAGCCTGGCTGGCTGGTGGGTGCTGCTGAGGGGATTCCAGCACCCGCGGGAGCCAGGGAGTGCTCCGTGCCAAGGGCAGCAGGTGCATCACACATACAGGGCTCCCCGGCGCTGGTCTTGCTGTAGTCACTACAGGGTGTCTCCTAAGGTCTCTGCTGAAAGCCTGCGGCCGACTGCAAAGCATGGGGTCTGTTCTATTATGGGCTGTAGGTCTGCCACTAAAAGGGGGGCACAGACACCTGGCAGGCATCAGGTACAGCCCCCTTCTCACTCCTAGGCAGCTCACGTGCCAATTTCACAACAGTCACCCGTTGACAGACGAAGCAAAATGCTACTCAGGAGACTTGGGTCCTTTTGGAAAACAACCCAAAACCGCAGGGAGTAAAGACAATGACCTGCTTCAGCTACAGCTGGGGAGGAGGGGGAAGGGGGGGTACAGCAGTTCCCCCGTTCTCCTTCACCCAGCCTGGTAACGGGGTTTGTTTGGTGGAAGGGGGCCCACGGCCAGGCTTGGCTGACACGGTGGCAGGACCGTGGATGGAGAAGCCGGGGTTAGGATTGTGGCTTCCGGGCTGCTGAAGCTGTTTGTTAAATAAACATGGCCCTGTTTTCACTATAGCCCCCCCCCGGCGGTGCCGTGTGTTCAGGGGCACGGCCTTCGACCGTGTGAGGAACAAGTGGTGGCCCCTGTTTGCGTGGGAACAGTGGGTCTGTGAGCAGCCCGGGACTGGGTGCTCCAGGGAGATGTTGAGAGGTTGCAAAGTGCCCATCTCTGGCGTGGGGGGGGGGGGGGGGGGGGGGAAAAAACGGGCCCCGGGGGGGGGGGGGGGGGCCCTGGCAGGGACCCACAAGCCCCCCTCTGGGGGGGGGGGGGGGGGAGAGAGGGGAAGAAAGCGGCCCATGGAGGCAGGGGGCTGAGCCCTGGCAGGGACCCACAAGGCTCCCTCATGCTAAGGGGACACATCAACCCCCCTTTCCCCTGTTGGGCTCCCCACCCACCAGCCCCCCACTTTAGCTCTGGTGCCTGAGCCAGCAGCAAGGGGGCAGAGAGCACCTGCTGTATGGCCAAGCCCTACCGTTCCCCTGGGGCTGGTGCCCCCTCCTAGGGGCAGCGTCGCTCACACTGCAATTCAGCCTCCACCAGCTGCCTGGTGTAGGCCTGAGAGTCCCGCTTTCCCCCTCCCCCAGCTTGGGGGCAGGAAGAGGAGGTGTCTCCCCAGACACCCCCCGGCAGCTTGGGTAACCACTACAGTGGCTGCTCCTTCCAGCGGCCGCCCTGGGGAAGCTATTCCCGGCCTTGGCCTCTGCCCCTTGCCACTGTCCAGCCCCCACCTGGGGCTCCCATTCTCCCATGTTCAAACCCTGGACCCCTCCCTCTGGGCCACGCGGCTGCTCACGGCTGGCCCTGGCCCCACTGCTCAGCCCCAGACCTCATGCAGCAGAGGGCAGGTTTGCTTGGCTTTCAGTTTATTAATAACAACTCTGGGTTGATCTCATTGGTGGCTGCTTCTGCTATGAAACGAGCTCTCGGGGCTAGTGCAGGCCCCAGGGCCCGCCCCAGAAAGGGGGTCACACTAAAGGCACCGTGGGCGAAGAGTCTGATTGAGCCGCAGCTACATTTTGGAGTACAGGACGTCCTTGGGGCTCTTCTTCTCCAGGGCAGCCTGAGCAGATTTCATGAGGTCCTCAGTCTGCAGCATGCTCATGTTCCAGGTGGCCTGGGGGAGGCAGGGCAGGTAACGCACTGGGCCATTCGCCTCTAGCCACAGGGGGCTGCAGGCAGAGTTCCAGGGCAGGGGCTGCAGGTCGGGATGGAGGGGCACTGGCACAGCTGTGTGTGGGGAGCCCAGAGGGCTGGGGGTCAGGAATGAAGGGCATCGGCAGAGCTGTGCCGGGGAAGCCCAGGGCTGGGATAGCAGGGACTGTGGGTCGGGGTTGAAGGGCACTGGCACAGCTGTGTGTGGGGAGCCCAGGGGCCAGGAATGAGGGGCACTGGCAGAGCTGTGGGTGGGGACCCCAGGGGGCTGTGGGTCAGGGCTAGGGGGCAGCAGCTTGGTTGCTCACCATGTACCGCAGGCCCTCGGGCACGGAGTGGTCCCTGGAGTAGATTAGGTTGACCTTGGTGCCCTGCACGGCCACGGGGCTCTTGCCAGCGATGTCGGCCGCCAGCTCAAAGGCGCCCTCCAGCATGGCCTGCTTGTCCTGGAAAACCCGGCTGGGGAGAGGAGGAGGAGCCATGTGAAGCTAAGGGGGGCGCTCCGACCCCCAGAGCCGGGACACCGCGCCCACCACCTTGCACATGGGACAGAACCAGTTCGCAGCCGCGGGGTCTCCAGCCAGTCACCGTGCACATCAAGACAGGGGGCGTGGCCTGGACCCCCCCAGTGGCTCTACCCCATAAACCCATGCAGTGGGGGGAAGGAAGCTCTCAGCCTGCACGGGAGAAGGAGTCACACAGAGGGCGACTCGGTTCTATCCCCAGCTCTGGCAGGGGAGCCAGGACTCCTGGGTCTCCTCCCACAACAGCCACAGACGTAGGAAGTTTAGGAGAAGCCCCCAAGCCCTCTCTGTGCCTCCTTTAGCCACCTGTGTGTTGGCAGCACAGGCGGCTTTGCCTCTGGAAGGAGGGGGGCATTCGCCCCCCTAGGTAACATGCGTATGGGGGCGGCTACCTGACCAGGCCGCTGCTCTCAGCTTCCGGAGCCATCATCTTGCGGGCGGTGAAGGCCAGTTCGTTCACCAGGCTGGGGAGGGAGAGCACAGGGACAGGTGTGGGCATGACACAGACACACACACACACACCCCCCTCGGGGAGAGGCTGCACCTTGCCAGCTACGCTGTACAGATCCCTCCTCCCCGTCTCCCCTCTCCCTCTGCCGGCACAGCAAGCCTGCGGCCCTGCCCTACCGGAAACACAGCTACTCCCCGACACCCAGCCACGTTCCAGGGGTGCTGGGCGACCAGGTGGGGGAGAATGGATCCTAAATCCTCTTGCCCTTCAGCTGGCCTGGAGCCCTCCGCAGTCTCTCTAAGCGCCGCAGGCCTTGGGCTGTTCCCACTCCCCCTCCCCAGCAAGGTCCCGTGGGCAGAGGCCACAGGGCGACTCATGAGTCAGCCTAGAACGTGGCCAATTCAATTCAAGGAGCATGGCCAGGCAGAGTCAGCGATGCTCAAATTGGGGGTCAAAGGTGGAATCGACTCCCCACGATGGGGGGCTGTGGTGGGACCTGGGGTGAGGGAGGACAGGGCCCGGAGAAGTGTGAAAGGGGCATTTTTCCAGGCGCTGATGCTCAGATTCTGTGGCACCCAACCTAACCCCCATGGATCTACCAGCTCTCAGTCAATTGACTGCCTCTTTTAACGGGGCTGGGGAGAATCCAGGCTCTGACCTGTCCCCACGTTTGAAACCGGCCACAGGTACATACCTCTGGTTCCCGATGATCCGGGGCAAGCGCTGCAGCGTGCCCACGTCTGCCGCCAGCCCGATATCTACCTCCTGCAAGGGGGGAGAGAAGGGCAGGGATCAGACACCCTCGTGCCTAGACGCTGGGCCACACAAAACACAAGGGAGCTGCACCGTGGGGGAGCGGGGTGGGTGAGATTCTGTGACCATGATCCGCGGGGAAACGGCCCCGGCTACACAACGGCAGCAGGGACGGAACCCGGGTCTTAAACCACGAATCTCTCCTGCCTCAGCTAAAAAACCCAGCTCTGCTGGCCAGGGCTGCAGAAGGCACCGTATGTGGCCCAGCCACTGCTAGAGGGAGCCACATGGAGCTGGGGTAAGGAAGGTGGCTGTAGTAATCGTTGCCGAGGGAATGGCACGTTTGCCAGCCAACCACTCTGCTTCTATCAGCCACCCCCTTTCTCCCTTTGACAACATAAACTCTTCCAAGCAGCGACGGTCTTGCTATACCTGTCCAGCACCCACTACCGCCATCCTGTGACGGACTGAAAAGTGGGTTACGCTTGTGATCTGTTACTTTAAATGCTCTGGGGTTTTCCTGGTCCTGCTGGCAGGCCAGGGGGGCGCTGTAGGAAAACGGGAGATCAGACTCAGTCAGCAAAGAGCCAGCTCAGAGCAAACTAGGGTGAGCCGAGCCCCTCTGCCTCAGAGAGCAGCCTGCTTTGTCTTGCTCTGGTTTGGGGTGTTGGTGTGTTAGGATTGTGGATTCTAAGAAATAAAGTTATGCAGCAACCTTGCAGTGAGAGTATTGTGTGTTTTATCTAACGTGTGTGTGTGTGTCACTACCATAACTCTAACGCATCGTCACCAAGCCACAGAGTTGACATAAATGGGTTCTCTGGGCTACTGGTTTAGGCTCTCGGCATATTCAGGCATCAGTACAAATCCCAAAGGGGTTCTGCAGAACCATGAAAGGCAACTGTGACTCAGGGACCTCTTGATGCCACCTGCCACAGGGGTACATAAGGGTATAGGGAGCCCATGGGCTCACCAAAAGGGTCATGTAAGACCTCTACTGAAAACCTGCGTCACACTGGTCATTGTAATCACTGCAAAATTTAAGTGCAGAAAATAGTGAGGAGTTCTATATATGCTGAAAATTCTGTTCTTTAGGGCTGTAGTTGAAAGCAGGTCACTCAAAGGTAGCGTGCCTTGAGACTTCTCTCACCGGGTCATACAATAGGCGTCTATTAGCATGCCAATGCCCGTGAAGAGCTGGAAGAGACGTCAGAAGGAAATTAACAAGAAGAGCTAAACCGCAGGGGAAGAGAGGAGATGCCCTATTTTGAGGTGAACATCGCAGGTTTGCTTTTGGTATATTTGGGGGTGCAGAGCGACAATCTGGCACCTTTCACCTAGGAAGTAAACTTGTTGAAAACACTGGGGTTCCGCTATCTTGTAGGAGACGGGGGGGATGCCCTGTTAGAGAAGGGGAGGCTCTAAGAAGCGTTATGATTTTGTTTTATATGTAACCGTTTATTTCCAATCTTCTCACTTGCTAGCACTTGAATCTCTGTTTGACAATAAACTTATTCTCACTCTACATAATTGCATTGAGTCTTACAAGCTGGCGTGTATTTTTCTTTTGGGAACAGTGGATCTGAGAGTTCTGCACAGCAGGGGCTGGGCACTCCAGAGGGATAATCCCAGGGCTCATGAGTTAGTGTGTGCCTATCGCTGTCTGTACAGAGAGAGCAGGGCCAGAGCCTGGTGGTTTCAGGGTGCTGATCCACAGACCAGACTGCCTCATGGTAAAGGGGCCTGAAAACCCTGGATACCCCTGGGAAGCATCAAAGGAGCTTGGATTCTGGAGGACAATTGCACAGCTGCGTAAATGCCTTATATTCTGCGGGGTGGAAAACAGAGCACTGCTGCTGGTATGTTACAAAGTAATAGAGCCAAAAAAAGCACAGTGCTGTCCCAGCATGCCCCAAAACATGCTTAAAAAGCCAGCGACAATCCGATTTCTGCCCTCAAATGAAGGGCAGCAGAAGGCTGGGGTCATACCTTAATTTGGAACCATGCATCCTGGGTGCAATACCGGATATCACAGGCAGAGATCAGGTCTACACCTGCAAAAGGAACCGACAGTCGTTCTGGTCCTGCCTAACATTCCCACCCTTTCCGCTTTCCTTTCCTCGTTCTCCCTCTCTCTGGTGCCAGAAGTCTTCAGGGAGGTTCAGACAAAAATTCCCCTTGGGGCATCCCCTATATGGATGGGTGCACGGCGCCCCCTAGTGCTGTGTGGGGTTCAATACTAACTCAGAGGGAAGGGTGCCCCCTACTGATTCACTGATATAACTGCCGGCTTGGCCTTGCCGTGAAGCTGCCAACTAGTGTCAGTTCTGAGGGCAGTTTGGCCGCCTCTCTGCTGGGAGTCGCACCCTCAGCACACTCATCGCACACAGGCTGCTGAACAGCCGGCGCCTTCAGTCCCCCACGGCCTGTGCCCGTTTGGAAGCAGGGATCTAGGCGCGAAAGGCTCCGCGGCCTATTGCTGATTCCAGCCCATCTCACCCCCACGAGGGGCCCCATTCCCAATCCGATGGGCCTCACCTCCCCCAATGCAGCCTCCGTGGACAGCGGCAATCACGGGCTTCGGACACTGGAAGAAAGCCAAGGGGACGTTAATCAGAGGAGCCAAAGCAAATCAGCCCCTGCCCAGCTCGGAAACCCACTACTAAGGATAGCAGGGACGCTGGCTCGTTGGGGCTTCTACGCCCTGCTCTGTCCAGATGGGCAGGTTCTGGTTCACATCCTGATTTCAGGGCTGACAGTGGGGCTGGGGGCTGCAGGGAAGCCCCGATACAATGGGAGAAGGGCAGGGAACGCTCCCCCAAGGGGGGTTGGTGCAGGGAGCTACAGTGCTAGCCAGGGGTCAGGGAGGTAGTGCAAGGAAGATGCTCGGATGCAGTTCTCGGTGATCCCATGTTATTGTTGTTATATGTGTTATCGTAGGACCCATGAGCTCTAGTCATGAATCAGGCCCGCATGGTGCTAGGCACTGTATATTTTTATTGCTATTAGGTATATTACGCTAGCACCCTGGTGCCCCAGTCATGGCCCAGCGCCCATTGTGCCAGGTGCTGTACATTTTTATTACTGTTAGAGGTATTACAGTTGCACTGCCCCGCCTTGTCGCGCTAATATCTTGGGACCAACATGGTTACAACAACACTGTAAGCGACGAGAAATGAAATTTAAGAATGTATGATACGATAATACTAAAGCAAGCATGCACAAAAGACTTTACAGCATAATAATTTTATATTTATACTTGCATTTTAAGATGAAACAACATTAAGGGGCAATTCATTTTTTTTGATGAAGAAATAGGTAAAGGGTTTTTTCTTAAGCTGTGCATGAAGCGTTCTATAAATTGGGAGCTACCCTATTTATACTGAATTATAGGCTGATTAATATTAAATTTATTTTTTTTGCTATTATATTTAATTTTTATACTCAAATATGTTATTGGCTATTAATAATATTATTTTAATTATCATTCGCATCAATGCAAATTCTGCAGTTGCTAATATTTCAAACCATTTAAAAATTCCCCTACACCACTTGTTAAAACGAAAACACATTGATGACCATGACCCAAGGTTGTGGCTGGTGTCACAACTATTCATACTTTTTATTTACTCCTCCTAACAAACTTAACTTTAGCTAGTCTGAAGCCTGAAGTTTCGGCTTTAAGGCCTGCTTTCTACTTGCATTTCATACACACAATTAAGATAAGCAAACATTTCCCTCCTAGTTCACACCAGGCAAGAACATCTGCCTGGCTTGTGTCCCTGCCGAGCCTTCTCACCCTCTCCAGCACCGTGAAGCTCTCCTGATACTCCCTGATCTTCTTGCGCAGGTTCCACGCCTTGCGAGCCGTGTCGTCCCCTTCCACCATCACAAACACGCTGCCCATCTCCATGAGGTCGATGCCTATGGCGGGGGGTGAGGGCAGGAGGGAAATCACAGACAGCCCTACATCAATCGCAAGAGTACCGATCGACCTCCCCGTGGCCCTGCAGGCCCAGATCTAGGGACCTGGACACTCAGCTGCTAAGACACTGACTGCTAGTGGTGAGGTCAGGGCCCCCGGGGTCATGCAGGACAGGGGGAGGAGACTCATGCCTGAGACTGGTGTTGCTCCTACCTGCCCCAACCAGGGGAGATGCACTGAGACTGGCCCAGGATGGCTTCTACTGGCCCGGCCCAGAACAGTCCTGCCAGCCCCACACCGGGGGAGGCGATGCTGAGACTGGCCCAGTGCCGCTCCTAAGTCCAACGATGTCCACTGAAAGAACCTCTTGCATAGCGACTGGTCACTATCGCAACCCGGGAACTGGCCTCTGGCCGGCAGGGAACCCATCCCATCTCCACGACACATAAGCCGCTCATCCGAGGCTCTCCCCGCGTCCAGCACATTCGGGTTTCCTTACCTGCAGTGAATAGCTTCCCGGCACCCGACACCACCACTGCGTGGCACTCCGAGTCCTGGGCGATCTTGTTGAAACACACCACCATCTCCCTGCAGGGATCAGAGCAACAGGAGATCAACCGGGCTCTCGCTAGAGGAACAGTTACTTCAGCCATCCCAAAAAATTACAAAAACCCTCACCCCTATTTCTTGAGAGCACCCCGCTCACTCTCTAGGGGCGAGAAAGGAGTTCAGACTCCGACCCATTGGCTGATACAGATACCATCCCACCAGGCTGAGACCTGTAGTAAGAGGAAGCCCTGAGATATAAACCTTGGTATCAGAGGCCTGGTATGAGGCCTAAGGCCTGAATGAAAGTAATGGTCAAGACTTTGCTAACGTAAAGCAAAGTGAAGCTGTGAGCCAGAGACAGGCCCTGCTCACAGACGCTGGCAAGGAAAGGGCTGATGCTGCAAAAATACACACACCTAAAAGATACTGGACACTAGAGGTACCAGGACATTCTGATACTGGAACGTTCCACACCGTTAACAAGGAACAAGCCGACCCATCCTAAAGACAGGGTCAAAAGGGGAATATGATGGATAGAGTTGTTTTGTTTGAACCAACACGTACAAGGTGAGAGGCGGCACCTTGCTACGTCAGGAGTGATGTGTAATCTGTTTGTACCTGTGTATAAGAATGCATCCCTGAGTGGATGTCTTTGTCTGGCCTAGGGAAAGTCTCGCCACTGATTGAGCCGGTCCATTGTCAGGGAGCACATATGTACTAGCTAGCAGCACCTTGGATATCTGATTCAAGGAGCTGGAGACTGTGTTTCTCTTTGACAATAAACCTGGCTCGGGTGCTTTCGTACTTTACAAGAGTCTGTGGTCATTGGGGGGTCTCTCAGGGTCTGCTGTGCCAGTGATCTGCGCAGAGCTGGGACAGCACACAGAGGGAACACGCACGCAGCCGACTGATATCAACATTGAACAGAGCAGAGCACTACATCGGTAGCGTCTGACAACAAGACCCAACCAGCTCCAACAAGTTTCAAGGCCAGTTCCGTACCTGTTGGACGTGACTTGGGGACGAGGCTCTTACAGTGCAAAGACAGTTGGCTTAGAGGAGACACATGGCACAGCACGAGCGCAAGAGAATCAAAACCCCACCTTTGTTTTTGATCTCTTGGGTGATGTGGGATCAGACAGGCTAAAACTGGGGAAGGACATGGAAACATCCCGACTCAGGGTGAGGATGGTAAAGCAACAGCGACCCCAGCTAAGAACATCCTATTGGCAGCACCTCACCGGGAAACGTGCTGCTTTAGAAGAGGGCTTTATAGGCCAGCTGTGCTGAAAAGGAATCCGCGGCAGAGGCAGGAATCAAACCCACGTCTTCTGAGCCCCAGCCCCTAAACACAAACCTACCTTTCACCAGACCTCTCCAGTTCACCAGGACTGCTCCCAGCCATTTCAGGAAATCAGCTGTGGCTTCTCCCAGTACAGCTTCCTCCCGTGACACATCCCCTCTTTCCAGGGTTTCTCAACCCGTAAGTTGCAACTCCAACGTGGGTGGCTAGAATGTGTCAAATGGCCAGGCAGGAGGTCCATGGGGGGAGGGAGGGTGTCCTGCCCCCAGGGTGGGGTGGGAGGGTTGCAGAGCTCGCTGTGTATACATCCCACAATAGCAGCTCCAGTCCCGTGGGGCTGGCTGGGCATGGCTCCCCACTCCGAGCACTGTTACATGGGGCACATTGTTGCAAGTTTGGCCCATCTACCCCTCCATCATGACAAAGGGGTGGTTGGGCCAAACTTGAGTGGCGCTGCGTCCCAGTACCCCAGGTCGCCACGCTGGGAGCGGGGAGCAGAGCCGAGCCAGCCCTTGGGACGGGAGCCACTGCTGTGGTACGCGTGGTGTACTTAGTACGTATCACACTGATTTGTATATTCTACAGCAAGGGTAAGAAATATGTAGTAAGCCAGATGTGTTTGGTTTATTTTAGCACTACGGCTATTTACCGGGTTACGACAAGCCATCAAGTTTTGGTCCTAATCCCAGAATGGGTGAGAACCACTGCACTCCAATGCTGCCCCACCCTGATGCGGTCACATTCGGTTCTGGGCTCACTGGGGCAGAAATCTGATTGAGATTTGACCCAGTTCACCCACCGCCTGGCAGAGCAACGTGTGCTGTCGACACCACAAGAACAGCCACTAACTGGCCGCTTCCCTCTCCTTGCTTGTTTCTTGTTGTCTAGGGACACAATCTAGCCTCAGCATAAGGGGATGGGGGGGGGGGGCTAGGGGATCTCTCATGGGCCCCTCCACCAGCGATCCTAGGATTACCTCCAGAACACTGCATTCATGGCATTCCGTTTGTCCGGCCGGTTCAGCTCCACGTGGAACACTTTCTCCCGCACCCGGGACACCTTCAGAGTCTCATAGCTGTGAGATGCAGGGGGTTGCTCTGGGGCCGACGACATGGCTCTGAAGCTCAGCAGTGGCTGACTCTGAGCGGACAGCTCTGGGAAAAGAGAAACGCGGCCTATTAACATCAGGGATCCCAGCGCAGGAGAATTCCCTGGGGGGATACTGGGCTGCACTATTAAATGGGGCAGAGTTTGGTAAACATAAGAGGAGCAGTGTAGCCCAATGGATAGGGCACAGGAGACTCAGGACTCCTGGGTTCTATTCTTGGCTCTGCCACAGACCTCAGGCACATTCCTTTCCCCCCATATCTGAGTTTCCCCTCCCACCCCTTGTCTATTTCATCTGTAAGCTCTTACACAGAGGCTGTCTGCATATTGCACAGCACAAAGGGGCCTACGGGTACATTTAGTGCTGTCGGAGCTCCTCTGGGCTTGGCCCTTTTGAAAGTCAGTGCCTGAGTCAGAATTTCGCAGCCCAAATGATGGAACCCAAGTTACAGTGTCTCAGCCTCGGTTTTCCTTGCCAGGCAAAGATTAAAGCTCAGTGCTGCCTCCAAGGCTCAATGCATCCTGACAGAGGCAAGGGTTTGGAAGAATAATTAACCAGGGAGCTGCATGGAGATGGAGCGATAAGACACAGAGCACATAAGAAAGCTGGTGTCGTTAGAGAAAAGGAGGAGGGTGGGTTAATTTTTTCCAGGTGGTGCTTTTTTAAAATCTTCCTCTAGGTGCGGAATTTATTACGCAATTTTATTTACACAGTGGTCCCCCTCCCCCAATTTTATCTCTGAAAAAAATCCCCCGACTTGTCTCCGTCCCTCCTAGGGGATCTCAAACCTGCACAACTTGAACAGCTTTATTTGTATGTAAACGAGCAGACTGCTCCCTTGATCATCTGCAGTGCCTTAATCCTCACCACCCACATCAGGGGGAGCAACATTAGCTGCATTTTGCAACTTGGGGAAACGGAGGCATAAAGTGGGGACGTGACTTGCAACATCTGGAAAGAGAACCCAAGAGTCCTAGCCCCACATCCCTCTCTATTCTCACCACTAGAACACACGCCCTCTCAGAGCTAAGAACTGAACCTGAGTCTCTACTCTCAGCCGCCTTGTTCTAACCACTAGACACCATTGTCTTCCCACAACCAGGTATAGAACCCAGGAGTCCTGACTCCCACCCTTCCTGTTCTAACCACTAGGCACCACTTCCCTGCCAGAGCTGGGATAGAACCCTGGAGTCTTGACTCCCAGCCCCCCTGCTCTAACCATCCCTATCAGGACCAGTTCTGTCATCGACCTGTTCTGTGACCTCAGGCAAGTCCCATCCCCACTCTGCACCTCAGTTTCCCCAACTATAGAGCAAGGACACTGAGCTACTTCACAGGGCTGTGAGGCTGAATTCACTCACGTCCACAAAGGACTTTCGGATGTTTGGATGGAAGGGGTAAGAGAAGGGAGACATAAAACCCCCTGAACACCCCGTGCATTCCTGGGACAATACTCAACGCTGCACGTCAGTGCAGAGCTATCTGAGACACAACCTTTCCCCTAGTGTCCTCTGAACAGGCTTTCGGAGTCTGGCTCATAAAAAACATGTTCACATTGGAGGGGCGGGGGAGAGAGAGGTTCAGAGCTGTTTGCACCCAGAAGCAACTGGGCAACAGGTAACTCCTTGGCCAAGTCTTTCCCCGGGGCCGAGCCTGGGTGCTCAGGTCACCCTGCTTCGCCTCTGTTTGCAAAATGTTTTCTCCGGAAAGATTCCGCACACGCAGAAGCCCTGGGAATTGGAGCAGATCCCAATCTAGCTATCTTCAGTACTTCTATTCTATGTCACCACCGCGCCCCCCGCCCCTTACTGTAGTATCTGAGCACTGCCCAATCCTCCAGTGAGAGAGGGCCAGGCTGGGCTAGTATTCCCATTGTACAACTGGGAAAACCGAGGGCTTGTCTGCTCTTGAAATGCTTCGGCGGCACAGCCGCAGCGCTTCAGCGTAGACACGACCGACACCGATGGCAGCGGTTCTCCTGTACGCAATCCACCTGCCCGAGAGGTGGTAGCTAGGTCAGCTGAATTATCCACACGGGGGAGGGAAGGGGGGTTAGGACGACATAACTGCATCGCTTGGGGTGGGGATTTTTCACACCGCTGAGCAACATAGCTGAGGGTCAACCTAACTTTTTAGTGTAGGCCAGGCCTGACACACGGTGCGAATAAGGGACTTGCCCCAGATCACACAGGGGAACCTGGGGGTGAGGGGGGGCAGGGGAGACTGAACCTAGATCTCTCAAGGCCCGGCCCAGCACGTTAACCACTGGTTCGTCCTCCCTCGCGAGGGCCCAGCTGATCCACGCAGCTACCCGCCGACGTATTTCAACGCAAATCCGCCCAGGCCGATAAACGCTTCCACTGTCGGGTCCAGAAACCGCGTCCACGGCGCCGGGCACACGCATGGCTAACGACGCCCGGCTGGTCAGAATCCGCGTGGGCCACGCAAAGCAGGTGGGTAGCCTGGTCCCCCCTGCGTCGTACAGGTGGGGAAACTGAGGCAGGGGGCAGGGACTTGCACCCCAGGCCTGTGCTCTACCCACCGGCTCACGCCGCCTCTGTAGGGCGCCCCGC
>NC_048313.1:2966402-2982460 GCF_013100865.1 Trachemys scripta elegans
TCCTAAACTGGGGGGGGGCTGGACATGAGGGGGGGGTGCGCCCCCATGACTGACACGGCGGGGGGGGCAGGTCAGGGGGCAAGGGGAGGGGTCAGAGGTCAGGGAGGGGTCAGATTGTCCCTGTCCCTCACGTCTCCTCAGCAGCCCCCTCAGGACGGAGCCCGCAACCGCCGCCATCGGAGCCTCTCGCGCCGCGGCCGCTGCCAGCCGCGTCTCGCGCGCCGAGTGCTGGAGCCCCGCCCCGCCCCGCGTCACCTGACCCGTAGCCCCGCCCCCGCCGCCATTTTCACTAAGGGCACACCGAAGGAAAGATGGCGGCCTGTTCTCAGCCCCGCCCCCTCCTTCCGCCATAACACCCAGCGAGGCGGAAGGAGGCCCGTCCGCCATGACACCTACAGAGGCGGAAGTGGTACCCAGAGCCACATGGGGGAGAGCTGCAGGCTGGATGAAGCTCCCCAGGGGAGTGGTGGCGTGTACAGCCAGTGCAGCATGGGGGAGGCCTAAGGGCTCATCTCTCCCCCCCCCCCCCACGGGGGCCCGCCCCCTGCCCCCCCCCCACCCCAAGAGACCCCGCCCTTTGCCACCCCCCCCCCCCTGTAAACCTCCCCGCTCATCCCCCCTTTCTGGGGGGCTTTTAGGTTCATTTTCGGATGGCATCGTTCAGACCCAGAAGCAGGGCGGGCCCCGGTTTCTGGTGACTCCCAGCTGCGGTTGTGGAGCTGTTGGAAGTAAGGGTTTACTCAGCGATGCCTCCTTAAGGTGCTGAGGCCGCAAAGACGCCTTCCCCGACCCACAGTCTAGCGTCCCCTGAACACGCAAGGGGACAGCTTGTTTAATTAAAGGGCACAGTATTAAAGAGGTGTAATTGTGCATGGACAGCTGGGGCAGCTTCATTTAATTTAAACCTGTTCCTAATTGGGTTAAATTAAACCAAAATACATGTCCCCAGCAGACATTGAAAATTAAAGGTGCAACTTTAAAAAAAAAAAAGCATTTAATGAGGCAGAATTTTCTTGCATAGTTGAAGCTTTATAGCATCTGATAGACCATCTCAATTCATGATACTAGTCTAAAATGCCCATAATGCACATTGGAAAACCTAATCCCAACTACATATACACAATGATGGGATCTAAACTACCTGTTCCCACTCAAGAAAGGTCTTAGAATCATTGTGGATAGTTCTCTGAAAACATCCGCTCCATATGCAGCGTCGGTCAAAAAAAGCTCACCGTGTTATGAACAATTAGGAAAGGGATAGAAAATAAGAAAATATATTACTACTGTATAAATCCCACACCTTGAATATTACATGCAGTTCTAGTCACTCCATCTCCAAAAAAGATGATAGAATTAGAAAAAAGTACAGAGAAGGGTAACAAAAAACAATGAAGGGGGAATGAATCAGCTTCCATCTGAGGAGAGATTAAAAAGACAGACTGAGGGGGGATATGTTAGAAGTCTATAAAATCATGATTGGTGTCACAAAAATGAATTATTTATCCCTTCGCATAATACAAGAACCAGGACTCATCTAATAAAGATAATAGGCAGCAGCTTCAAGTATTTTTTCCACACAATCTGTAGAACCTGTTGCCAGGTGATACTGTGAAGGCCAAAAGGATTAAAAAGAAGAATCAGATAAGTTCATGGAGGATAGGTCCATCAATGGCTGTTAGCCAAGATGTTCAGGGACACAACCAGTGTTCCCTCTAATTTTTCCTATCCATGTGCGGAATGAATTTTACGATGTGCACCAATATGGAGGTGATGTGACACGACCTTCATATTGGAGCGCATAACAAAATTCATGTGTTGAGGGTGGGGCAGAGGGATTTGGAGTGTGGAAGGGGGCTCAGGGCTGGGGCAGAGGGTTGGGGTGCAGGGGTGAGAGGACTCTGGCTGGGCCACCGCAGCAACTTGTGGAGCAGGCTAGGTTGGGGCCAGCGGAGGGGCGCCCCTCCCCAAGCCAGGTTTCCTGAGTTCCTGCACGGTGCTAAAGAGGTTGCTGTGTGGGCACGTAGTTTACAGGGAATTTAGGACATAATCCCATGCTTTGGGTGTCCCTAAATCTCTGACTGCCAGATGCTGGGACTGGCACCTGGGGATGGATCACTTGATAATTGCTCTCTGTTCATTTCTTCTGAAGCATCTGGCACTCGCCATTCTTGAAGACAGGATAGTGGGCTAGATGGACCATTGGTCTGAATACGGCCAGTCTCATGGCTGTGCAGGCCTCCTCCCATTCACTGTCGCATGGCATTGCTACAGTAGCTCCAGCAATTGCTTACATGGAGAAGTAGCATTAAGGAGTGAGTGTGTTTTTAGCTGTTGCTTAATATAATTGAAAGAACAGAAACAAGGAAACAGCACCAACTCCCAGTCAGCTTTCTGTACACCGTGTTTTCCAGAACTACTGATGGACACCAGTTTCTGGGTTGACTCAGTCACACATGCAGGGCTTTCAGAGAAAACGTGAGAAGCCTCATCAGTGGCATAGACATCAGAAATCCCACTGAATACTTTTCAAAGAAGGGATTTCCCGCAGTGGCAGACTGCACGATGGTGGAGGAGGGCCAATCACCCACACCCCAAAGATGGCTGCATTTCCCTTCACATGGTTTCAGAGTCATAAATACAAGTCAAAGGCACAAAACTGCTACAAAATTTTTTTTTTTAAAGTAAAATCTTTAAAAAGGTCTCACAGATGTTTTGTCCTCAGAAGATATCAAGAAAGAGGACATAAAGGTGCATAAATGAGAGTGTTCCTTCCATGTTTCAACACTTCATGATGAAAGATGCTGTTACTTTAACACCAGATCTGTTTAAGTCATCTGTAACATTCTGAAAAATAATCATCCCAACCTCCTCAATGAATTACATTTCAAAGCATTCATTATTCACTCTAAATCGGACTCAGGAATTCTTTTTTTAGAAGACAGATTCCAGTTTTCTTTTAATTGGCAAGTATGTGGCTGCAGTTTGTAGTCTGTGTTAGTCTATCATACAGGCTCAGAAAGGGACACTGTCTTTTCTAAAGCATGCTGCGTACTAATGGTGTTATACACATTAACAGGTAAGGTTTCCACCTAAAGCACCATGCATAGTTATGGCATAAGGTTTCCATCTAATGGCAAACAAATCTCCATATCCCACTCACGGTGAATTCTCTTTGAAAACAAGCTTTATTTAGCAGTACATTTCTCAGTAACAGCACTTCAAAAATTGAAAAAACAAAGTGAGGAACATCAAGAACATGCAAGTGGTTCTCTGGATATTAACACCTTATCTCAGGAGAAGGTTTGGGCTAGTTTCAAACTAACTAAGTCTTTCATGTCAAACCTACACTGGTGAGTGATGTCACAAATTGAAGCTCTCGGTTACGACTTGCTTTTTGTTCCCTACGAAAAATGGGAAAGCTGCAGACCATTCTCAGTTTGCTAATCTCAAGAGCCTAAGGGAACACACTCTTGATGCCACTCTGATATTTAGGATCAAACACAAGTAATATTTATTTTCCAAACGGTTTTATTGAAATGTGCCAGTAACACAGGGCAGCACAAAATCTGAACGGAAAAACAAATCACATGTACAATAATTTTAAAAATTGAAGGTATCTGGGAGACAGACCGCTTCACCTCTCCCAGCTGACATGTCTTCGCTATGGGTAGCCTCTACTAAACTGGAGCATTAAAAAAAGGAATACAAGAACTTTTTCAAAGGCAGCAGAAAGAACGGAAGGAATCCCCTGCTCCTGGCCCAACCTGGGCAGCACTTACGAGGCATGCTGAGCAGTTGAGAAGCAGAGTTTCAGCGTGTACGGGTACGGCCCATCTAAGAAGAGAACAAAACAGGATAAAGGTTTATTTTTTGCCCCAGAGATTTACATTTTCATGTCTAGTATAAAGGATCTAAAAGCTCTTTATGTGCATTAAGTCCCACTCGTCCGTCAGGGAGGTTAGAAGTATTCTCTCCTTTTTGAAGATGGGTGGATAGATTAAGTAGGATTGTTCACAGTCACTGAGCAAGTCAATGACAGAGCAGAGAATAAAACCCTCCGGAGTCCCAGCTCCCTCCTAGGCAGCAGGACCATGCACCCTCCCACCCACACGATCTGTTGAGTGCAGCATGCCGAATTTCAGTTCAAACAGAGGCATGAAGTGGGGAAGATGGGAACGCTCCATCATATTAGTATAGCAACTCCCTCCCACAGAAGCCATGGCAATTTCAGATGACAACGAATCACAGCATTTAATGGACCAGGCTTCTGACCACATCCTGTTAAAACTCTCCGGTGAGGCTTACAGTTGTTTGTATGGGAAGCTGCGATAAGCATCACCAATCGTAACTGTAGCTTAACCAAGTCTGGCTGCTGACAGAGTTACAGATGGCTGTCAAAGAGAACAGGAAAGCATATGCTCCATCACGGTCCCCTCTTCCTGAGCCCAGACTGACAGATTACGACAAGAGCCCCCCAAAGCTTGAGTGCGGGCACAGCACAGCTTACTTGGATTTTTCATCTGGTAATGGTTCAGGAATGACAGGGTCTCTAGCGCATCGCTTTTTGAATCCCATTCCAACAAACCAGAGGAGCTTCTTTCACCTGGACGGAACACTGGAGGTTACAAGTGTGCGTACATCACTATACAAGCAGGACAAGGTAGGACAACAGCACATTCTAATGATCCACATCGCTATACAAGAGCTCTGCCCCCCTTCTGATCGGCCTCTGCCACCTGGACTGGGAACACTGCAGAGGATGCCTCGTGCAATGTAACAGCGGCTCTGAGGGAGCAGCAACACCTCCCTTAAATGCATATTACTGAATTTGCTCCTAAGGAGGGAGGCGTTAATTGTCAGAGTTTAAGGCCAGAAGGGACCACCAGATCATCTAAGAACATAAGAACAGCCACACTGGGTCAGACCAAAGGTCCATCTAGCCCAGTATCCTGTCTTCTGAGGCCAGTGCCAGATGCCCCAGAGGGAATGAACAGAACAGGTGATCATCAAGTGATCCATCCTGTCGCCCATTCCCAGCTTCTGGCAAACAGAGGCTAGGGACACCATCTAGTTTGGTCTCCTGTCTATCACAGGCCACCACCGCCACCCAGCCACCCACACCCCAAACTCAGTAAGGTTCTGTTGGGTTGAATCTAGCGGTTTAATGGGATTGGTTCCACTCGAGCCATTTCCTTACCCTCCCCGTTTTTTTATGGTCAGGTTCCGTTCACAGGTACTCATTCATCTTCCCATCCCCTAAGCCAGTCCTCTGATGGAAAGGCAGTGTGACAAGGGGAAATCACGGGGAGCCATGCTTGCTCAGCAGAACAATTCAACCCTAGTGGCTTCTGCTAATGCACGTTCATTCTCATCTCCCTTTATGTGCGGACAGCTTGCTAAATCAAGGCTTGGTGGCCAAGGCGCTAAACTGCAGTTCAAGACTGCAAGTCTAATGATTAAAGCTGGGTGTGCCACTCAAACACAGCAGTACCAGGCAATTTATCATCTGTGACCCAACCTTACCAGCAGGAGGAGTAAGACTACACTAAAACCTGCATTCCAGACCTGACTGTCAAACGGCCACCCACAAGCATCCCCAAGGTTTCCCAGGACAATTTTGTTGCCCCTTTAGTTAGAAGCCCACCTCTGACTAAGCAACCATTTTTTCCTGGTCCCTAAGGGAAGTGTCACCATGTTTAAAGGCTTACTTACTTTTCCCTGAAAACACTTTGACAGAAGCTGGCCTCTTCGCTCCCAGCTCATCACAGATCTAGTGGGAAGACAGACAAGTATTCAGAGATAGTAACACAACAGCTTTGAGAATCAAAGGGTAAATTCAGCTCAATCGTCTATAAGCCAAACTTCATCAGGCCAATAGATTACAAATTTATCCCTCGCCTAGCACGATGGAATCCAGATCCATGAGCGGGCTGCTCAGTGCTATCGTAATACAAATAATTAACACCCGTCCATGTACTCCAACTAAGTGGACACTTTGGTTGCTCGTTACAGTGCCTATATCAGAATGCTCCAGTTGAAAAGTTGTAAGAGTTTTTCCAGTTCAGAAAGGTACCATTGAATAGTCTGGGCACCAAATCAGAAACTAAGTCTTATCAAAACAAGCTATCATATGGGAATTTTATCTTTGCTTTTTTTAAAGCCACACACACGCTACGGGTCACTGGAAACGTTCGCAATTTACAGCGTAACCCCGCATGCTGTGCCTTATGAAACAGAACACCGCTTACACAGAGCAAAACCGACTGAGTAAGAGACAGAACACGGAAGGCTTCTGCTTGGTGTGTACATGTGCTCATTGAGTGACATTCCCCTCAAGCTCTCAAAGTAGTTCATTATATTAAGCCTTGACCACCATTTGAGGTCAAAATTCTTCTGTTTGGCAGAGGGGGAACAAGACAAGAGATGGGAAGTGACCTTGAGCAAGTCAATGATTCAAGGGAAAAGGGTTACCCGGGAAAACTGGGTTCCATTCTCATGTTCTAGCCACACATGAACAATAGCTACATTCCAAGCTCATTATTACTGAATGTATCCTTTCCAACAGAACCCAGAGGAGTCCATCAGGATGGAGTCCCACACCAAGCTAGGAGCTGTATGCAAAAGCAAGGTACGAGACTCAAATCTGAGACTATACCATGAAGAGGGAAGAATGTTAATCAGACAGCGAAGAGCTGAGGGAAACTGTACAGTCTGATCAAGTTTACCTCATAAAAGTTGTCTTCTGTCACCTCCAGAGGAGCATTGAAGAAGTGAAGCACATTGCTAGGATGTTGGATCCTGTTCTTGGCTGCCTGCTCTGGGGTCGAAAACCTGTTATTTCGAGAGCCACTGAAGTCCTTGTAGCTGCACGAGCCATCCTCAAGCCCGTACGACTGACCAGGCATGATGGCTTGCTGCTTGGATACACTACAAGCAGAGAAATGCACAGCTTGTCACTATATGCATAACTTTCTGCTGGGGATCAAGCTCCCCACCGTGAGATCTCACAAGACATCAAGACCACAAAGCATCTGGAAAGAGACCCACCACACATTCAGCTTCTGTCCGAACATGAAGTTGTTGTTGAGGTGGGTGATTGCTCGATCGACAGCGTAGCCATCTGCCATCTCCACCATGGCTGCGCCTGGCTTGCTCTTCATGAACTTCACCTAAGATACAACACACCCTTGATGTGAGCACAGGACATCTACATTCTTCAGGAAGATCACGTGGGTTTGAGAGAAAAGGTGGGTGAGGCAGTAGCTTTAATTGGACCAACTTCTGTTGCTGAAAGACAAGCTTTCGAGCTTACACAGTTCTTCAGGTCTGTGTAATCTCAAAAACTTGTCTCTTTCACCAACTGAAGTTGGTCCAATAAAAGATATTATGTCACCCACTTTGTCTCTGTAATATCCTGGGACCAATACAGCTACAACACTGCAAACAACCTGGGTTTTACACATTTGAACTAAACTGCTTCAGACCGATCCATTTCAGAGTCAGCCTTCAAGCTCTGCTTCTTAATTTCACTTCATTTGAGTTTAGTGGATTGCTCCATCCATCCCTTAACCCCCATGCCCCCACCACTTTGAAGACACAAACTCTTCCATGATTGCTGCACTCTTCCAGTCAACCTTGTGTCTCCAGAGGCAGAGGGTATTTTCAGTTAGCCTGCTAGAGACTGTTTGCAAACGAGGAGCTATCACACAGCCCCAGCATACCAGATTTACTCTTCTGGCTTATTTGAGCCCTAATTGCTCAAGCAGAGATCATAGGACGCTATAAAGGAGTTTGGCTCCACAGCCAAATTGCACACCACCAATTTCAAAGCCAAGCCCAACAGACTTGGTGGGAAGCAAGTAAGGCTACCTAGAAACAAAAATCACAAGCCCAAGCACCGGAACCAGAACTCTCTGCCAGACTGTGTCAAGGATCAAAGATATCAGTCTACACAAGACCAGGAGAACAAGCCATTCGTTTTCCCCTCTCACCTTTTCTACATTCCCATAGAGGCAAAAGACGTTGAAGACCCTATCACAGTTCATCTTGGACTGGTCTAAGCCATACACCATCAGCACAGGGCTGTCAGCATGAGGGCCGTACTCCGGGGGCGGAGGAGGGGGAGGAGGATGTCCATACTGAGGGCCGTAGCGGCTTGGGCCCCTGCGGTGGCCACCAACAGGAGGGCCCATCCTTCTCCCTTCATAGTGAGGTGGAGGAGGGCCGTAACCCTCATCGTGATAATGACTGTGGTATCCACCATGAGGTCCTCCTGTGGAGACACCGGGAGTAGAGGCAACACGTGAAAGCCGTAAATATTAGAGCAAAACCCTCCTACTAAAGCCACCTTGCGCACCAGATCCATACCGTATTCTGCAGGGTGGTCCCCAAGGAGAGGGGGCTGTCTCTGACGCTTGTTAGGGTTACCGCCAGGATCCCCTAGACAAAGAAGGATGGGTTAAAAATTGAACCAGAGAGGAACAATGCTTCAATAGGTTGTATTCCTGGGGTTTACCTGTATGCTACCAAAGTCATTTAAGTCCTAGCTTCTTTTAAATCACATAGTAACCCCAGCTGCCCAGGAGGTCTTAATCATTTTCTAGCCAACAACTGCCTCCAACACCTTAAGGTTTGTCTGGCAGGGGGAGATTAAACTCCCCTCTCCCACAGGGTCTCCATTTCACCCAAGGCCTGGTATTATGAGGACTGACTCTCCTCAAAGGCCAAGGACGGTTGGCTCCAGCTCCCACCAGAGTTTTCCAACCCTGCTCCAAGCACAGACCACATGCCCCTTTGGCTGGGGCAGCGCTGTCTCTGCTGAGATCCAGCCACGGAACTACAACATGATGCTGCCCTAGGCTAATGGGCCAGACGGGCCTATTTTAACAAGAGGTTAGTTCGTAGGACACACACTTGCAGTTTCATTTGTTAGAACTGCCGTCACACAGTCAAGATTACAACTTCTATTTCTGAACCTACACAGACAAGTTACAGCATCTTGTAACGCAATCGGTGTCTGAATAAAATGCTTAGAACAAAGACAGGACTTCCCAGCTTCACCTGAATAGAGAGCTGGGCACATTTCAAAGCTGATTACAAGGTAGCCATGACTGACCGGGGAAAGAAACAAAAGGAAGAGTGTCCCAGTTGATTTCGTGATTGAAACAATACTGAAGTACACCTGCCTCCAGGACACTGCTAATTCTTTATAGCAATGGGGAAAAAAAATATGGCAAAATATCTCCCCACCCAAACAGAGGAAGAGGGAGTAAGTGAGAGACTTATACAAGCATGGTAGCAAAGCAACAGTAGTAATAAGTTAAAATGAGCCATCATGTACAATGCGTAACATTCACGTAACCATACAGTTTCTTTTGTTTTTTAAAACACAACTGAGTTTCATACAGGTTTATTCCAACAATCAGTCATTACAAAGATTGAAAAGGGCTACTTACAGCAGGAGTACACAGTACAATGTCCATTGTCACATAAAAATTCTGTATTTCTCTTACCATTGGACGCTTCAACAGTGAGTTAGCACAGTTCTGAAAGATGGCGTCCCATCAAACATACACTGCGACCCTGCATCACATGGTTTCAGAGTCATAAATACAAGTCAAAGGCACAAAACTGCTACAAAATTTTTTTTTAAAAAAGTAAAATCTTTAAAAAGGTCTCACAGATGTTTTGTCCTCAGAAGATATCAAGAAAGAGGACATAAAGGTGTATAAATGAGAGTGTTCCTTCCATGTTTCATCTCCTGAATTTGTGTGGTGCTGTAACAAAATGGTGCTTCTGGCTCTGTGTAGTTCTCCAGTGTGCGTGTCTCCTCTGTAATGGAATGTGCCTTGGGTCAAATGCCCCCGTTATGCACGCGTGCACCAGACTGCACACCCCAGCTACAGCCTCTTAGGTATCTGTGTGCCTTTGGTTTGTTTTTTTTTTTGTCTCCACTTGGCGCTGATATGTTGGCAGCTGAGGACTGCAGGAAAGCAGTATAACCAAAAGAACTGCCCTCCCAAACCAAACCATGTTGATATGGAGAGCATCCTATGTCTTGGATGGCCACTGAGATCTATTCCATTCTCCGAAATGCGCTGGTGGACTTGTTTTGAGAACCCTCTGTTCTGTGTTTCCTAGTTCTGTGTACATTCTTGGGTTCAGAGTTTTGTTTGCTTTGATTAGTAAGAATAATGTCTGCTGTGGCATGGTGCGCCTCTTTCTCTCTCTCTCTCTCTGTGCTTGTAGATGTTTCTTGGACCACGGTGTTGTGTTCTTGATGTAATGAGCTCAATCTGCTGCTGTTTCTGGTACGTAAGGATGATGCATGTTTTCTCCAGGAAGAGCTAGTGAGGTTTCTACACTGTGTGGTGTGAGGAATGTGCAGAGGCAGGCCACAGCCAATTCGGGACGTCCACTGTAGTACGGTCCCCCAGGGTTATATGTAATAACTGCTCAGAGCTGGGAAAGGCCAGGAGAATACACCGCCCTCATTTCCCAGCCTCATGTCAGGAAAGCCAAGATGCATCTAAATAAATGCACAGCCCTGCAACTAGCCCCTGCGGCTCTGCACATCTTCTAGTTATGTACCTTGGAGGAGAAATTTGTTTATGTTTTTGTTAAGTCATGTAATGCCATTGCTTGCTTCAGTATATTAATAAGTTTTCTTCTTTTAAAAACAGGGGTGTCCACCACGTGGGAATTACTCCAGCCTGCCAGGCACTTACTCAGCACCTCGGGCCACACTGTGCAGGAGCCCATGGAGGCTGCACCTCTCATCATGAAAGGAGGAGGAAAAAACTGCCTTTGGAGGCAATAATGCAGCATGACAGGGACTGGCAGGAGTCCTAAGATTCCTTAGAGGGGACAAAAGCAATCTCTCTGAAGGGAGCACACCCAATTCTCGAGGGACCCTCTAAACTCGAATCAGCTGGGACCACAAATAGCTCCACACCCTGGTTTTAAAACACGAAGCAAGACAATACTGCCAAGCAGATTGTACCATTTAAATAAAATAAAAATACAGGGAAACATAAGAGATGCAACCACTTCAACTGATGCGAGAGCTGCTCAAACAGTAACTCAACACCAGCTGTTTATTTCATCCTCCTCCACACAGTATGCATAAGTTTCAAAAACCCAAGCAAGGGGTTTCCAGATAAGCTTTGACCGTAATTGTAACAGTCTGAAGTAGAGATCTATGGCTGCAATTTGAATAATACACATCACTGTTCAGCATCACACAGATTCTGTTTAACTAATTTGCAGCACTCAGTTTGGAAAGGAAAGGGATCTGTTCCTCAATGCTTCCAAAGATGGGAGCAGACAGTCTCTTACAGATTTTTGCATTTCCCTCCATGTTCAAGTTACATTTGTGTAAAATGTTCACCCACGCGCCTGTGAATTATAACCCATTCCACTATCCTTCAGCTGTGTGATAACTAGCCAACAGCTCAAGGAGAATTTTCTTGTTACTTTCTAGCATAATGAAAAGACTAGCAATTGTAATAGCTCAGTTTTGAAAGTCAGGCACAAACAGCCGGTAGCTGCATCAGGTGACAAGCTGTAAGTCTTCCATGTAAGAAAGCCGTGGCACTAAATCCTCGCTTGCCACTGATGACTGCCCATGCCCAGAAACTCCTTAAAACCACTTATGCATAAGGTTCCTTAATTCCTAACATTTAACTGATGGAAGTCAGGCAGCAAATACATAATGTAAGCCACCCATGAGACGCCCTAGTGACAAGCGTTTGATTTTAAGATAAACTGAACAAGCACTCTATTTTGCATTGGCCTACATCGTGTTTGAATTTAGGTACAGTTCTAACTGAAGTTAGGAGGCAGGCCAATGGCATTACATAACATAGTCAGATATGAAGTGCGCGAGTCAACTAACTGACAAAGTTTGTGTATAGTTACAAAGCAGTCCATCAAGGTTACCTTGTCCACTGAGATTGGGGTTTGTGTAATCCCAGGTGTCCTGGTCGTTCTTGAACACATTCAAACGTGTGGGCTGCAAAAACAACCACCCCTACCATTACTCGATTTTGCACGGTCAGAGTCCTAGGCAGGACAGAACAATTAAAAAAACCTATAGGAGATAGCCATGCTAGTGCTCCTTTCACTCAAGGATCTCAATGCAAACTTCACACTAAATAAGCCTTCCAGCTTCCTCAAAAGTTAATAATAATATATGGAGATATACCTCTCTCATAGAACTGGAAGGGATCTTGAAAGGTCATCAAGTCCAGTCCACTGCCTTCACTAGCAGGACCAATTTTTTTGCCCCAGATCCTTAAATGGCCCCCTCAAGGATTGAACTCACAACCCGGGGTTTAGCAGGCCAATGCTCAAACCACTTATTCCCATTTTCAAAAAGAGAGAAGTTACTTGCTGAAGCTCACACAGGAAGTTAGTGGTGGAACCACGTACAGAACCCACAAGTCCTGGCTCCCATTCCTTTGTTCTAACCACTAGAAGAAAACTCTTCCTCCCAAGGATGTAAGGAGAAAGGAGCCCTAAGTTTCCTGCTCTAACGTTGTCTCCCTGTTTATTTTTATATCCACAGAGGTACAGGTCTGTATTTCTGATAAGGAAGACAACATTGTGGAAAAAGCGTGAGTTTGAGAGAGTTAAGCTAGCTTTTCCACAATTCTGATATATAATTTTGTACAGACGCTCTGCATTCAATCCAACATACTGACAGGCGCAACTCATCAAGTACCTATCCATGTTTTCAGTTACACTTACCTTGGCATATTCAATCTTTAGAGTGCAACACCCAGAGTAAATATCAGCACCATTCAGAGATGCCTTGGCTCTCTGCGCACTCTGCACAGAGTCAAACGTTTAGTACATTAAGGAAATCTTTAGAATACTTAGTATATTTAGTACAGACAGGCGTAGCAATTCTTTAGGAGCAGGATAATTGATCCAATCACTAATCATGAGGAGATCCTCACGTATGCAGGCTGCTAACGTCTGCTTCCTGTTCTTTCTTCTGCTGTTAAAAGGGCTCCATATAATATTTTGTGCTTGCATAACATTTTACAAGCCATACAACCCCCGTGAGTATAATCATAATATCCCTTTTGTAGCTGGAGATTTAAGGCAGAGGGATCAAAGTACTCTTGTCCAGAGTAAAGAGTCAATTGTATCAGAGGGGTAGCCGTGTTAGTCTGAATCTGTAAAAAGCAACAGAGGGTCCTGTGGCACCTTTAAGACTAACAGAAGTATTGGGAGCATAAGCTTTCGTGGGTAAGAACCTCTCTTCTTCAGATGCAAGTCACTAGTAGAAGCAAGTACAGAACTTTCTTGCTCTGAGCTGCCTGTTGCAGTCACTAAGCCATACCCACAATAAGAGTAGTGAATTTTCATATTATTTCTAAATTAAGCATGTGCAAAATGCAAGTCCCCTGTGCCCACATTCAAAATAACGTCTCACTTGGAGTATAAGCATTCTGACGAGAAGCACTGGAGCGAGAGGGTTTCTAATCTGCTATAATCTGCACACTTCAACAGTTCAGTCTGAACCCAACACTTTGAGTGAGGAACAACTCTAGTGGGATAAAATATGGACAAACATTGAAGAGCACGTGAAAAAGGATATTCCACCATGGCCTGGACCCCATTCTTCCTGAAAATAACAATCCTTTGCACAGGACCACATGGATTGCAAATGGTATACAGCACGTCCTGCGGAAGGGAAGGAGACAAGATAATATAGGAAACGCTTTAAGAAGAGTTTAAGAAATGACATCGCATAGAAAGCAGTCTGCAGCAGACCTTGCCTGCAGCCTCATCACAAGATGTGGATACAATTGACAGTCTGCATTCAAAAGCACTGGGATAGCAAGACCACTGCAACTGAGGATGGAGGTTTTATAGAGTCGATATTCTACATGGCTAGCTAGTAATTTTTCTTCATCCAAAACTGCAAATAGACTCTCATTTTGATTCAGCTTAATCATTATCCCCTTACATTTGCCTTAGAATATCCCATTCCACCCAGTTAGGCAGGCTTGCACCAACTAATTCAGATACCTAAGCAAGATCCCAAACAGAGGTACATTAATTTTCCAACATGTCTCAAACTTCCTCTTGCATTGGTATATGCACTCAAGTACTCGGGCGATGATGCATTCTGCAGGGATGGACTCAGATTGCTCCAGGGTTAGAGAGGTCTATCACACTAAGGGAACCTGGAATTAGCACCACCACGCACCGTTGTAATCGAATAGATGGGGTTTAGGATAGTGAAGAGCAGCACATTGTTGACTCCTCTTGAATCATCTGTGTCTCCAGGGCGGGATATTTTCTGACTGGTGGAATAGTTGACAAATGCAGGGTGCCCTGCTATGTAGATCTGGTTGTCTGCTGCATAGTTCACAGCATTGCAGGCACCGAGAATATCCTCAAACTCTACCAGGGCCTGTCTCTTCTTAGGCATCACCACCACATAACTAGGGAGGAGAGAACCTAAGTTAGTTTTCAAACATACAGCAAATGGAGAGCAGGCTAATAACATTTAACTGTACTAACAATTATTGTTTTCAGTGTCTAGCTAAAATTAATGCAAGAAGAAAGGTGAAAGCTGAACTTAGTACTGACTCATACATTGATCCAAATTCCCTGCTTGATGAATACACGTTTTCCTTACCTGATGGGCCCAAACTCCTGCAGGGCCTCCACAAGATCAGCTTCCACAACACCATCAATCAGCCCCCTGATGTGGACAACTGGAGAAGCTGGAGTTTTGTGGGGATCATCATAGTTTTCCTAAAGGCAAATAAGTATTTTAAAAGATGTTTTACTCTCTCTCTAACTCAAGCTCACATTTTATAGCTTTAATATGTAAGCACCTGCATTAGTCTGCACCTTACGCACAAAGAGGGGTTTTCAAGAACATTAAGCTAACATGATTGAAACACACACCCTTTTTGCCTGCCAAGAGAGAGACCTTGAGGATTCAGGGATGCTAACCCTGCAGAGACAAGATTGCTGGAGGCCTATAGACTGAGACACTCTTCTTCTCCCAGCTCCACTTGAGGCCCTGCTTTAGAGTCAGTGAAGATTCTCCCAGAATGCTGAGGGACAGCCCCATGAATCCCTACATGGCAGGGAAGCCTCATGCCTTCACACTAGAGATGATCCCAGGCTTTGAGCCCCCAATGCATTGGGCGAACCATCTTTTATTCCCCTCTATGTACCGCCACACAAAGACAGGCAGAGTGTATATGGGCGGGGTGGGAGGGAGTCTGGACTCGGCCCCTGTGTGCTGCCAGACACCAAGATCCCCACAAGCTTCCCCTGCAGGCCTTGTACTATGGGTGGGTCTGATCTTTGTCCTATGGGCACAGCAGGTACCAAGCTGCCCAGATACCCTGCAAACCCAAGGGAGCAATGGATGGGGGGGAACAAAGTCCCCCTCTTGGCCCTGGCCTCTCCCCATACCCCACTGTCCCCCATCTGCACACCTACCATCTCCCTGCCCACACCCCACTGCCCCCCCACACTAATCCCCCTCTCCTCCAGCTCTCTGCCCCTTCCCTGCCCGACTGCCTCCTAACACAGGCCCCCTCCCCCTGCACCCACTGGGGTCCCATTCCCATCAGGCCCCTCAGCCCTTCAACCCCATGGGCCCCAGGCCCTCAAAGCCCCTCCCCCCACCTTCCCTACCCTCGCTGCTCCCCCCCATCCTCCCATAGTGCCTAGACCCCTCCCCCCTCTCAGCCTCCCACCCCCTTGGGCCCCAGACCCTCATAGCCCCTCCCCCCGTCCCTCCCCTCTCAGCCCCCCACCCCCTTGGGCCCCAGACCCTCATAGCCCCTCCCCCCACCTTCCCTCCCCTCACTGCTCCCCCCCATTCCCCCATAGTGCCCAGACCCCTCCCCCCTCTCAGCCCCCCCCACCCCCTTGGGCCCCGACCCTCATAGCCCCTCCCCCCGTCCCTCCCCCTCAGCCCCCCACCCCCTTGGGCCCCAGACCCTCATAGCCCCTCCCCCCGTCCCTCCCCTCTCAGCCCCCCACCCCCTTGGGCCCCAGACCCTCATAGCCCC
>NC_048313.1:2987452-2988639 GCF_013100865.1 Trachemys scripta elegans
CCCCTCCGGCCGCTCCCGGGCCCCCGCCGCCGGGGCCGCCCCCCCCCCCGGGCCATGCTGCTGCTGCTCCGCGTTCTCCGTCTTCTGGCGCTTCGGGGCCCGGCCGCCCTCGCCGCCGCCGCCGTAATACCGGCCCGAGCCGCCGCCGCCGCCCCCGGCGCCCGCCATCTTCACCATCTCCCCGCCCCGGCCGCTGCCCTCCGCGCTCTGCGGACCCCGCCACCGCCGCCGCGACATGGCGCCTGAATCTGAGCCTGTGCCCGGACACGCCCCTATTGGGCCGGCCCCACGCCACTCAGAGCCCCCTCGACGCTCATTGGCCAGTCCTTTCGCCTCGCCAACTGCCACCCCGCCCTCCGTCGCCATTGGCTCAGCCATCCCCTGCCCGCCGCGCTGTTTCGGCCGCTCTCTTGCCTATCATAGCCCTCGCCACGCTCCATTGGCTGCAAGTCGCGTCCAGCCTCCCGCCCACCGAGCTGATTGGCTAATCTCGCTGTCTGTCTAAACGGCTTCCCACCCATCTTCACTGCCTTTCACAGACTCCGCCTTCTTCTACCGATAGCCATTGGCTCCCTTCGGCCGCTTCCGACACTCCATTGGTTAGTCATCACGTCACTCAAAACACCCTTGATCCTGATTGGTTTATCCTCTCAACGGTTTTGTCGTTTCCGACACTCTATTGGTTAGTCTGCACGTCAGTCAATAAACTCTGGGCGTTGATTGGCCTGATCGCATAGCTCTTCTGCCGCTTCCCACACTGTATTGGTTAGTCTGAACGTCACTCAATAAATTCTTCACTAAGATTGGCTTGTATTCCTGCCTGTTAATCCTATTAGCTATTCGCTCACCAGAGAATCCATGCCCTGGCCACGCTCATTGGCTCAACTGCCTGCCTGTCAACTCCTCGGCGCGCCCTCCTGCGCCAACCTGTCTTGTTCTGGGCTCTGATTGGAGGTCAGCCTCGACCCCTGCGTTTCATTGGTGTCTCCTGCTGGCTTGGGGCGGGCTGACCTGGGGCCAGAGACCGTTTCGCTCGAGGCCTGGGCGGGGCCCTCGTTGGTGGGAGGAGTTAGGGGGCGGGGCTTAGCCAGGAGGAGGGATTGAGGGGGAGGGGCTCACCTGGGGGGTCCGGCTTGAGGGGGAGGGGCTCAGTCAGAAGGAGGAGGGGCTGAGCCAGGAGGGGGGAT
>NC_048313.1:2988659-3012502 GCF_013100865.1 Trachemys scripta elegans
GGGGGGGGGGAGGGGGGGGGGGGTGGGGGAGGCGGAGGGGGGGGCTGGGGGGGGGGGGTGTGGCGGGGGGGGGGGGGGCTCAGACAGAAGGAGGAGGGGCTTAGCCAGGAGGGAAGACTGAAGGGGAGGGGCTCACTTGGGCGGGGTCTGGCTTGAGGGGGAAGGGCTCAGTCAGAAGGAGGAGGGGCTTAGCCAGGAGGGGAGATTGAGGGGCAGGGGCTCACCTGGGGGGGTCTGGCTTGAGGGGGAGGGGCTCAGCCAGGGTGGAGCCTTGTGAGACCCCAGGGCCCATTGGCCCTGGGGCCGCCTCAAAGCCATCAGGGCCATGGGCTCCAGGCAGGGGCGAGGGTCACCTCAGGGAGCCCAAGCTGGGGGCTTGCCTCAAGCCTCAGGGGCCCATGGCCTTCAGCCTTCAGCCCAGGGGTCTCGTCAAGGCCCAGCATGCAGCCTGGTGAGGTTCTGACACTGTGGCGTCGTTTCACCTCTCATCAGCTCATCCCCGTGCAGCTCAGCTGTTCCACGGTTCCCCATGTAACCTGCACTCTGCCCATTTGCACCTGTACCCTGAGACCATCTGTCATTGCATCAGAACATACTATTTCTTTTTGTCAAGCCCCCTGCCTCATTCAGTGCACATGCTGGACTATGAGAAGGGGATGTCTGCATGGGATGTCTTGCGCTTAAATTGTAAATTCTTTGGGGCCTGCACTGCAGACCCCTCTCTGCATGATGGGAGTCCCGGGCCCTGGTGCACCATGAGAGATGTTATCTGACTGGGGAGTCCAGATGACATGAGACACCCAAGCTACAAAACCCATGAAGCACTGCAAAGCATTGAATTGAATTGAAATATTTCCTGGGTTGGCTGAAAAACTTTCTGGTTTGGGGGCATTTGTTTTTGTTTTGTTTTTTTTACAAATAACTGAAATTTTCCAAGGGAAGCAGACACTGTTCATGAAAAAAATCATTTAATCAAAAACCCAATTTTCCACCAAAAAATATTTTCAGCAGAAAACTTTTGACCTGCCCTAAACACACAATGCACGTAGATGGGGACAGAGTTTTACAGGCAACCTTCTCTTTGGCATTTCCTTTCGAGAGCTTGACTTTGCAACTTTAACATTATTTTAATGTAGTTTTTGGTATGGAATTTGCAAAACAAAGAAATGGCAGCTTGGGGCACCATTTTCCAGACAGCAGCAGAACGCTGTCTCAAAGGGGCCAGGGCAGAGTTAAGGGGATACAGGCAACCTTTGGCATTCACTGATTTGTACATTTCATCATTCTTTTAATGTAGCTTTTTCAGGCAGGGAATATTATTAGTGTAATGCCAAGGTCCTGCTGGGTGGGAAGGTTAGGTTTAAAGACAGATTAATTTAGGGTGACCAGACAGCAAGTGTGAAAAATCGGGACGGGGGTGGGGGGTAATAGGAGTCTATATAAGAAAAAGACCCAAAAATCGGGACTGTCCCTATAAAATCGGGACATCTGGTCACCCTAGATTAATTTTCCGATCCTGTAAGCCAGTCATCACATTTACAAAATAACTTCTAGTTGGAGAGCAAGGTCCCTGTACAGTTCCTGCCTATTCTCCTCTGCTTTCCACAAACCCCACATTATTATATCTCTGCAGCTGGTGGTTTCTTTAATATGCCAAGAGAACATCTTTACCCAATTAAGAAGGTTAAAAAAAAAAGCTTCCTTTTCTTGTGGGAAGCATTTTTTCCCCATCAGAAAGGGACATATTTAAAACAGCTCATCCCCGACTGACTCATCCTGCCTACAGTGCTTCAGAGATGGCGAGGTTTCTACAGAGGGGTAAGACACGAGCAATTATGCTGACGCGGGAACAATAAAAGCCATTTGTAGGCAGTTATGGGGTTGGGAAGGGTTCTTGCTGAGGAAATGTATTGCAGGGATGATCAAAAGAAGGATTAAACCAAGCAAGGTCCTTTAAATGTTAAATTCTCCTTGATGCTTTTAAGTGCTGAGATAATGACCCCCTGAGTCCCATATTTATCCTCAGGATAGAGACAGCATGTGGGGCAGCAAAGCGGGCTTCTTACACCTCCGTCTGCCAGCTAGCAGTGTTCGTTGTGGCACCGATTGTGATGAGCGCTGGACAGACAGTTTTTAGGCCACGTCTACACTACAGAGCCTATGCTGGCATAGTGTAGATACACCATGTGCTGACAGAAGGAGTTCTGCTAGCTTAGCAATGCCAGCTCCCTAAACAACATCAGCTAAGCCAACAGACACTCATCTGTCAGCACAGTTGTGACTCCATTGGAGACTTTGCTGGCACAGCTAAATCAGCTGGGGGAGGGGGGGTGATTTGGGTCTAGCCCACACTGAAAAGATTTGGTGTTACCCTCAAACCATCCTAGAGCAGATACAGCAACTACAAACAGCAGTGTGCTTTTGCCAGTTTGGTTTAGACCCGTTCATTGAAACAAAATTAGCTATCCCAGTAAAAGGACATTTTTTCAGTATAACTTTGTCCATACTGGGGCTTTTGCTGATATAAAATTGTCCTTAAAAACAAATCACACCCCGAGCCAACTTTATCATACCGGCAAAAGTAGACCTGGTCTAAGAGACAGTCCCTGCGCCAGCGAGCTTCCAGTCTAAATGGACAAGACTGAGAGAGGGTTGGGGGCCCGGAGAGGGAAAGTGATTGGCTCAGGGTCATAGATTTTTAGGTCAGAAGGTCATTAGATCTTACGTCATTGAGCCTGACCTCCTGAATCCCACAGGCCAGAGAATTTCACCCAGTTATCGCTATATCGAGCCCCACAACTCGATGGTTGGTTGGTTAAAGCGTCTCATCCAGAAACGAAACCAGTGTTGATCTGAAGCCATCAAGAGACAGAGACCCCACTACCTACCTTCCCTTGGGAGTTGGTTCCCCATGCTTGATTACCCACACTGTTAAATCAAATCGGTGCTGTATTTCTCAATTGAATTTGTTCGGCTTGGATTTCCATTCTGCCTTTCTCCACTAGATGAAAGGTTTTTCAGCAGTAGGCTGGCCATTTCTCCGGTGGGAAGCTGGGCAGCCCTATTTGTCTGTGGCTTGTCCTGTGTTCAGTCCTGAGACAAAACCATGGGTGGCTTTGTCCTGTATCACCTACGCCGCTTGAGATAGCCCCCGGCCCAGTCGCTCACTAGGGTCCAGGCTGGATCTAGGCGGGTGCTTTAGAGGTTAAAGGCTCTGTGGGAGGCGTTGGGTTTTAAACCTGCGCGAGCTGCAGGAAGTGGTCAGCCCTGCTGCTGTCTGGATGGAGAGACGCTGGACTGGAGTCATGGGGATCATTCAGCAAAATGAGGCAGTGGGACGTGACCTCCCGCTGTGGGTATTTCCATTGTCCTCACCAACCCGGCCCACCTGGGAATGGCTTGGGGGGACAGCTGCTCCCTCCGCTTTTCTTCGTGGCTGGCGGGGAGCAGGAGCTGCAGGTGGCATGGGGGGAGCCTGGGGCTGGCAGCTGAGGATGGAAGCAGCAGGGGGCTGTGGGTCTGGGCTGAGTTGCTTTCATAGTACCTGACTAGCCAGCTCTCTAAACCGCCCTGGGTTTAAAGCCAACCAGCAATTCAAGCAGGAACACAAGGGAGAGGAGATGGGGTGACAGCTGCCTCTCCTCCCTGCCCGCCTGTGTGAGCCCCTCACAGCTGCGGCGTGGCTCTCTCAGACCTTCCTTTCTGAGCGAGCGCTCCCTGGGGTGCAGCCAATCCCTCCCAGCCACTCTGCTCACGGATGGGCTGAGCTCCCCTCTGGTCCATATGCGGCCCTCATAACGGACAGCATGCGTCAGGCTCCTGGAAAACGCCCCCCCTCTCACCCGCTCCCCCCTGCTTGCTCAGGCGGATCTGCGGCAATCCCCAGGGATGGGCCCACACTCCCATCCCCTTCCCCTGCTCCCGAGGGCACAGTCAAGAGGCTGACAGCTAGAAGAAGTTCCTTGAAGCTGGGAGGGGGCAGAGGGGAGGGGAAGGCGCCTGTGGGTTCCCCTGGCTTGCCAGGTTCACGCTCAGGCCTGGGGCTGACACACCGTGAATCTGACCTGGTGGCTGCAGTTGTACTAACTACCCAAACCCTTGCCCGGACACTGAAAAGGGCAGCAAATCAGTGATGTTCCCACCCCCCAACACTTTCTAGTCTCAGGCTGTGCTGAGGGTATGGGGGATCCGGCAGGGGCTGCTGGCACGGGCATGGTACAGAACCCCTGCGGCAAGAAGTCCTCTGGCCCCACGCCCCCTTCTGAGAAGATCAGCTACACATGCCTCCTTCTGGGAGGGGTGGGGGGCATGTGCCCCCTTTGCCATAAGCCCAGAGCTCTGGCATGCCAAGCTGCAACACAACTGGGGTGTACCAAGAGCACCCAGACCATCTCCAACATCCTCTGGCTCTGCGGTATCCCGCCAGACTTCCAGTGCCCATCCCTCAGGCCTGATTCTCCATCACCGATGCCCAGTGTCACCAATCCGACTGGGAAGTGTTTCATCCTCACCTGGCCCTGGTGAGTGACCATCTCAGGAGCAGAGGGCTGGGAAAAATCAGGCCTCTCCGGTCTGGTACCCTACCTCCCGCTGACACAAATCAGCCTGCGCCCAGCCAGCCCCCTCCCTGGGTGACACCGCTGCTCCATTGAGTGGCACATCCCGCCTCTAGCTTATGCTTCGAAAGGGGGGTTAGCGCAATTGTTCCCAGAGGGGTTTTGCCATCCCCCCCAGGGGAGGGGGGAAGGTACAGGACATCTGAGAACCAGCCTGGGGTTAACAAGATCGGAACCGTTTCCTGTTCTTTTTGAAAGGCTCCTGGCTGCCCCCCTCCCTCCACGCACTCTGGCACGAGACTGGCCAGGTTCAAAGACTGCCCGGGCGGGCGTGTTCCTGGAAAACAGGGCAAGAGCTGGGATTGCTGGGTTTAAACCGGCACTGCAGAGGCTGTCTAGGAGGTCATCGCCCTGAACAGCCGTGCTAGGCCAAGCGATTGCAAACAAGCGCTGGCCTTTTATTCTGTATGTGGCTGGCTCCGTTGCAAGACCTTGCTACTGACTTTGAATCCCCTTCTCCCCGCCAACCACCCACCCCTCAAACCTCCCTCCGGCGCAACGAGGTGCAATCCAGTTTGGCTTATTCCCACCTGCCCGGGTCTTTGCAGTCTTGTGTTAGCTCCACTACAACCGCCCCAGCAGCTCCAAGGGCTTTACAAACATTAAAGGAGGAGGCTGCAGGCCGGGCATCAGCAAAGCAGGGAGTGGGGGGCACTGGGGAGGGGGAGTGTCGAGAGCATCGGCAGGGAGGGGTGTAACGGGACCCCAGGCAGGGCTGTGGGTCGGGATTGTGGTACATCAGCAGAGCTGGGGAACCCCAGGCTGGAAGAACAGGGGAAGTTGCAAATCAGGAGCGAGAGGCCAGGAGGGCCCCAGATGGGAACGGCAGATCACACAGGGATGGCACTGCTGTCAGAGATCAGTACCTTTCCGTCACGGGCTTCGGCACCCTACAGCTGAGAGCAGCATCTACCGTGACTCATCCCCCTCCCCTCCAGCCCCCCTGCCCCTCGCTGCCACTCATCAGAGATTTCCTCTGCCTTTTGCAAACACCACTCTGACCTTTCACTTCACCCTAGCTTTGCTGAACAAGGGGAATCAGCTGTTCCATGGGGCAAAGGACACTTCAGGGACTCAGATCCCCCCCCCCAAATCTAATATTTGAGTTGGATCCACCCCAGCGGGACCAGAGGTACAGAGCACACAGCTGACTGAGGAAACACCTTTGACGTGGCTGCCAGCCCGGCTCCGGGGCCCTGCAATCGCAGGGTTCTTTAGTTGGGGGTCATGCTACTGCTGTCTGGCTAGGGGCTAGCAGCTCTGCAGGGGAACACAGGACAGCAGCAGGGCTGACAGGGGGGTTTCTTGGGTCCCCAGGTCACCCCAACCAGCTGAAATGAGTGTATCCCACCAGCCAAAGAAACAGATTCCCTAGGGCTTGTCCAGAAAGGCTGAACAGACGCTTTGGACCAGATCCTGGCGGGTGTTTAAGCACCTAACTCCGTTGATTTCAGCTGATTGCAGGATCCGTGCCTTAGCACTCTACTCCTGTAGCCATCATGTTACTGCTGGCTCACCTGTGACATGAGTTGGGCCAGTCTCAGCTCACACCCTGGCACACGTGCCCCCCTTGATCTCCCCCTCCCTGTTAGTGTTCGGCAGCCCCTTGACTGGCAACTTCGGCACGAGGGCCAAGAAGCAAACGAGCCCTGGGAACGAACTGCCCATGCTGCATCCGGCCCACACCGCTTTCCACCTGCTGGGTGCATCGACACTGCACCATGAGCCTGAGTTTGAACCTGGGGCTTAAGCCTAACCCCACTTCTGCCTACACACAAATTGCACTGATCCCGGGTCCCAGGATCCCACGGGGATAGAGCGTCCGAGCCAGAGTCAAGCTGGAACTCAGGGCTCAAGCCCTATTGCTTTGCATTGTAGACGCAGCCACACTGGACTCGGGGAATCCATCAAAAGTATCCCACAATCCCACAGGCTGACTTTCTTTGCCCTCTGGCCAGTCAAGGTTTCCCACCCTGCACCACGAAAACACAGGAAGTTTGGGATACGGCTGGTTGGACTCAGGCCGGCGTAATGCAGTGTAGATGCTGGAGCCCCAGCGTTCAACACTTCCTAACCTGGTTACAAACCCGTGCAAGACGCTCAAGCCCTAGGTTAACAAACCCAGGGGCTGCTCACTCGAGTTCTACTAACCCGGAGCTTAATTTGCAGTGGAGACGTTTCCAACATGGGGCCAGAGAAGCAGGCTGGGGGAAGGGGAGAGGTAGGCCAGCAGGAAGCTTTGAGCGCTCGGTCCTACATAGCCCAGGGTCCCACGGCAAGGAAGGATGCCCCGTGCTGCTTCCCAAACCCGCCCCGCTCGGTGGTGGGTGGCGAGAGGACTTCCCGAGCCTTGCCCAGCATCTGAAAAGCCAGCAGTGGGGTGGGAAGCCAGCCCAGATGAGATGATTCTGCAATGGGGATGCGAACTCACGATTCCCCTGCAGAAGCCGGCTCCGGGGCACAGGGCAGTGGCGGGTTTAAACGAGCATAAATGGCAGATTCTCGGTCACTGGAGTCTAACTCATGATAGGAGGATGTCTGTAACTCAGCCAGAGGTTAGGGGTCTCTCAGAGGAGTCGGTGGGTGAGGTTCTGTGTCCTGCAAGGTGCAGGAGGTCAGATTAGATGCTCACAATGGTCCCTTCTGGCCGAGAGAGCCTGAGGGAGCAGCGACAGAGCCATTCCCCACCCTGAATCTACGTAATCGATCGCCCCCTCAGCCCTAGATCTTCTGGGAATGGAAGCTGGGGCCAGAGCTAAAGTGATAACCAGACGAGTGGCTGTGGGGAAGGGAGGCCCCATTCACCTGTCGGTCTCAGAGCAGCCTCCGCTTGGGAGGCACGGCAAAGACCATCAGCCCTCGCTGCCCGCTGGCAAGATGCCTGCTCCACAACCTGAGAATGATTGGAAAACAAAAGGGGGAAGGAGGATCGCTGGAGGGGGCCTGCCGGGCTAGAGGGCAGGCATTTAAACTGGAGCAAAACAAATACAGAAAACGGGGGGGGGGGGGGGGGGGCGCCCTGTTACAAATAGGGAATGCATTTGCAAGAGGGACTGAGAGTCAAGGAATGGGGTATAAAGCCTTTCCCCTCTAGGGGGCACCACCTGCAATCCAGGCCCAGGTAGGGGGGACTGGCCAGCGTGGGGGACCAGGGCACGGGATAGGGGGCCTCCCGCCAAGGGACTGGCTCTAATCTAAACTACATTAGCAAAGTCAATGACTATCTGCCATCCCGTGATCTGCATGGAGCAGGCTGCTAGGTTTGAGTCTAGTTCCCAGGGGAACAGCACCCCCCCACACACCCTCCCAATCGCCCTCCACATCCCAGCAGGGAGGCCCAGGAATAACTGGGCCCCCAGAGACCGAGCCTGCTGGGGGTAATGTGGTTGGGGGGGGGGGTAGACCTGTGCTGTACCTGCTTGGGGGGGGGTACACAGAGCCCCTCGTTCTCCAGGGCTGTGAGTGTAGCAGAACTGAGGGCATTAAGAACAGGGGGCACAAGTGAAACGAGTTGTCCGGTCTCCGTTCAGCTTCAGCGACTGCAGCTCGGCGGCTTTAACAGAGCACAGTCCCCGGCCCCCCCCCCCGGCTGTGCCGTTCGGCTCACAAAGACGCAAATACAGTAGGCAGAGGGAGACTGCACCGGCTCTCTAACCGCAGAGACAGGAAGCGGACGAGCGCAGAGGTACCGGCTGGCTCAGCCCAGGAAACGCACCGGCTCGCTCTCAACTCAGCTTCCATGAGCAGGGGCCTTGGCTGACCCCTCCCACCTCCCAGCTTTCCCCTTTCCCCCGTCTCCCAACGGGGCACCCCGCCGACAGCCCCCCTGTGCAGCCCCAAGCGGCACCCGTCGCACGCGTGCAAAGCTCACAGTGCCCGCCCAGGTGCCTGTAGAGAGGATCTAGGTCAGGTGGCAAAGGGAAGGCAGGCAGGAGGCTGAGAGGCGTGGCAGTGGTTTACAGAGCCTTCCCAGGGCACTGGTTCAAACCCCCCTCCGGGCTAGCAGGGACCAAACATTCTTACCTGAGGCCATTTGGTCTCCCACGTGGAGCGAGTTGGAAGGTCTCAGCCTCTGTCCTGGTGGAGGAACGTCTCCCTCACGAAAGCCGCCCCCTTTGCCGACTGCCTCAGAGAAGCCCTTGGGCAGCAGCTTCAGAGATGTTAACGGCAGACCGCTGTGGGCACAGGGCATGCCCTCCTGCAGCCCCTGGGCCAGAGGGGAGGAAGGACAGTGCAAAGCCCCAAGACTGGGACGTGGGGAGATCTGGGTTCCCAAGTCCCTGCTCAGCCCCAGACTTCCTGGGTGAACCCGGGGCCTCACTTCTCCAGCATTAAGAGGGATGATGGAGCAGGGACTCAAGTACCTTCCCAGGGGGAATACAGCAGGTACTGAAGACCTCCTTAATCTAGCAGAGAAAGACCCAAAGCCAGACCCAACAAGAAACAAAGCACTGATTTTTAAGAGTGCGGGCGATTAACCCCAGGAACCAACCCCCAAGGGAGAGCCGGATGCTCCGTCTCTTGACATCTTCACATCCAGAGTGTCCTGTCTGGAAGAGCGTGGGCCCGGCCCAGGGAAACCAGGGGGAAATTCTCCTGTCGCACATAGGCTGAAGATGCCCTAATGCTGTCTTCCGGCCTTAGAAGTCTACACACACGTCTACTCTGCCATAAAAACAAAACAAAACATGGTAGCCTATCGCAGCACCCGGGCCAGCCACGGATCTTTGATTGCTTGCAGACATTCCCTACCTCTGGGGGACATCCGCCCATTGTGAGGCGCTCCCTACGGCGAACAGCCCAAATTCAGACTGCCTCCAGCGGGGGGTACAACGCAAAGCTCTGCTCCCCAGGACTGGCAAACCCTGTCCCGCCAGCAAGCTGAAAGGTTTATGCCAGCGCTGGGACCTGCCTCTCTCTTTCACGGCCCTGCATGGGCCAAAGCGATGAGGCAAGGAAAGCCCCCTCGGTGTCAATATTTCGTCTCTGCGGCATGTGCCCGGCCTGCGTCTCATAGGCACAAGCATGCTGTCCTTCCTGGGTCACGTTAATTTAATCAGCCGGAGGCATTTGGTGCTTTGTCTCTTTTAAAAAGGGATCCAATAGCGAGGTACTGGCTGGCTAGAGAAGCAGCAAGGGGCGCACCCAGCGCTAGTGTGGGGGGGGTGTGTGTGGAGGGGGCAAGGGAGTTTGGGTCTAAAAGGTTTGGCCTCAACGGGCTCCCCCCACCCAGTTACTGGTCTTTCCCGTTCGGCCCAGGATAACACGCCCTACTGCTGCACGCAGGGAGATATGAGGGGGTGGGGAAAAGAGGGATTAAAGAAACCACCTAAGTAGTTATACTCAGGTAGGGCCCAATAACAGGGCTGGGTTGCAATGCTAAAAGAAGTCATGGGGGAAGTGGAACCTAGTGGTTAGAGCAGGCAGGTTAGTAGCCAGGAGTCGAGTTCTAGTGCCAGCTTTGGGAAGGCAGGGGGGTCTAGACTCTAAGGTTAGAGCTGGGAGCTAGGACTCCTGGGTTGTTCCCAGCCCTTCCATGGACGCTCTCCTTTTAGGCAAGTCACTGGACCTCTGTGCCTCAGTTTCCCCATTTCCAAAACAATCCCAAAGGATTGGCTTAGATCTTCGCCCCATTCCTTACCAGCAGAGGGGGTAGTTCCCCTCTTCCCCCACCCCTTCCAGAGACAGAGGAGCCAGTCCAGCAAAGAAAGCAAGTAGAGCTCCATTTTCAAAAGGTCCCAAGCCTGCTTTTGAGAAGTTCTCAAGCCCCTCCCCCTCGTTGGGTTGGCAGCGAGAGGGGCTGCAAACACCGAGATCAAACCCCCCCGTGAGAGCTGAGCCTGGAACCCAGGGGTCCTGGGTCCTAGGCCCCTGCTCAGTAGGTCTGCAGGAAACAAGCGAGGCTGTGGAAAGCAGGATGACCCGCTGCATAGCGAGGTGGTGGGGGGCTGAGTGGGGTAGGCACGGGGGAGGGGTGTCACGTGTGTCCAGACGCCAATTTGGTTTTCTTCTGAAAAGTCCGGGGCTGAGGCGTCGGTGCAGCGAGCCGGAAATGAGATCAGCTGCCGCCTCCCACCCGCTCTGCGCCCGCTTCCATGCCCGAGTCACAGCCACGCTTCCCCTCTCGAAAGAGGAAGCGAAATGATCAGTAAGACACCACTCACGCTTCGTACTGGTCCCCCGGAGCACATTGTGAGAACCTCAGCCCCGGCTCAGCAAAGCGAGCCACAGAAGGGGGAGCCCTCCAGGGGCAGAACTGCGACCAGAGCCCACCTTTCGGGAGCTTGCTTGACCCCAGAGCCACTGTAGGTAGCCAGTGGTTCCGTCATCTTAAAAAAAAGGCAGTTCAACCAACCATGCTTGCCTTGAAACCTCAGGCCCGGTTCACTGATGCTTTGCACCAGCTCTACTCATGCAAAAATCACCCCCATTCTGAGGCCGTTGTGTACCCCCAACTCTGCCCAGGTGCCAGCCCTTCCGCAGGGCATAGGACACCGGACTTCGTTTGAGAACCGCCGAGCCTTGCTAGGGCAGCGTTATAACAACCATTGGGCTTAGCTCGGCCGCGGCCCTTTTCAGCCCCCGGCTCCCAGCGTGCTTTACAAGAGACGGGTCACAGCCCCCTTTTAAACCGGTGAAGAAACGTAGGGGGCGAGCGGGGGAAGAGGTCAAAGTGGCAGAGCCGGAAATAGAACCTGGATCACAGGTGCCCTGTCCAGGGCTCTAACCACTGTCTGATGCTGCCTCGTTAGAGACACTCGGGGGAGAGGGAATTAAAAAAAAAACAGGCCCTTTTATAGAGGGGAAATCTCTGCATGAAAGTGAGAAATAAAGCACAGGACGGCAGCCAATACGATTTTTAAAAAAGATTTTCATTTGCATAAAGATTAGAAAGAAAAAAAAAAAAAAAAACCCATTAAAAAAAAACAACCCTGTCAGAGGGAATCGAGCCCTTTGAAACACACTGCTCTCGCCGCGCCTCCGGCTGCAGGGAGAAATTTACCAAAGAAAAAAAAATGGGAGATGCCCAATCTTCCCAGATGACATGTACAGTAGGCAGTTCAGCAGCAGAGAATACTTCCCCTGTGTAGCATCTCCCCAAGCAGATTACAGCCCCCAGCGGATTTGAGCACATCTTACTCTTACAGTACCTTTGTTTTCCTTTAAGCAACACTGGCACTTCAGTAAAGGCACAAGAGAGTCTCCAATTCTCTCCCCTTTGGGAGGAAGGTTTTAGTCAGCCTCTCCTCATCCCCACCGCCCACAGGGAAGGTGAACGCTCCACCGGCTCTGATCAGAACCAAACCAGATGCAGGATCATGGGGGAGATGAGGTGGCCACCCACCGCACAGCGGACTCCGCTCCCACGCCAGCGGGCGTACACACACGCACTTGAGATGAACGTCTGTGTAATGAGGAGACGCTTATTTAACGGCCCCAACCAGTGAGTGGAAACAGCCTTATGACACCACCCTGCAGCAGCATCTGCTAAATTTGTAGGGCCGGTGGAGCCCCCTACACACAGAGTTCTGTGCCTATGGAATCGGGGCTGGGAAAGTGGGCACGCACCGTTAACAGGGCCAATCAGCCGAGTGTGGAGGAAGAGTACATGGGACTCGCGCTCTGCAGTCGCCCCCACGGTAGAAGTTGCTCGTGCCAGGCCCAAGCCCAGACTTTTAAGTGCTTTCCCCTGCTCACCCTGTACGAGATGCAGGAGGGGAGGGGCAGGGGGGAAAACTAGGCCCTTTCTGCAGGACGACGAGCCTGCCCAAAGAATCACAGCCGTCCCGCAGGAAACAAGAGCCGCAGAGTCATCAATCACGCACGCAGCCCTCACCCGGCTTCATTTCAGCAGGAGCAGACTGGTGCCGGTGGCAAAGGGGGATTTTGGAAGGGGGGGGAGCAAAAGGAAGATACATGTACTAAGCTGGAATGCTCAAGGAACGCTGCTCCCAAATCTGCCCACCGCGCACTCGCCTCTAGCCCTACGGTGCAACTGGCACCGCCACGTACATCGCTTCTATTGCATCACCGGGCTTCTTGTCAGCCAAAATGTGCGTCAGATTGGGGGAGGGGGGGAATTGGCACACCTGCCCCTTTAAGTGCTAGTCCACACGGCTAGCACCCCCCCCAGAAAGGCAATGCTGGGAAGCTTAAGGACAAACGCAGCATCAAGACAGTGGCTAGTCTCCCCTCGCCCCAAGGGGAGGGAGTCAGCGCATGTCCTGTGCCCCGCGCCAAGAGGCTGAGCCGGTTTCGAGCGAGAGGCAGGGACAAAGTTTACAAGGCCAAGTCTTGGCGAAGGCAGGGACCACGCCACGGCCGGGTGGCACCGGGGCTGCCAGGAGCCGGCTTGCAACAAAAAAAGGCCCGGCTGGCATGGACTCCTTAGTAATTAGACACAGGCACCCGAGGGGGGGAGGGCACCACCCCTTTTCCTAGTTATGATTCATTCTTTCCCAGGAGGGGCACACCCACGGAGTAGGTTGGGAGCCCAGCTGCAGGGATGGTGGTGTGTGATTTCCCTCAAGGGTTGCCCACAGGACTCAGAGATAAGGAGGGGATGTGGGGACATGGCTCTAGGGAGCCTCCTTCCCAGACCAGTCCCTGCTCAAAGCCACGGCAGCGGGGTCCTGGCAGGGTGGGAGGGCACATCTCAGTGGATGTGTGTGGCAAGGGGAAAGGGGGGTGGTGGTGAGAACAGGCCTCGGGTGGGGCGGGCAGAGGCCACGCAAACTCATTCCAGTGCTGGGTTTGGTTGGAGCAGCACCCACGCAGGGAAGGAAAAAGGGAGTTTAATCCACGCCCTCGTCTAGCAGGTTTCTCAAGGTGGCAGCTTTGCCCCGCCCGCCTCCCCAAACAGCGAGGAAAGGGCCCACGAACCAGGGGCTGGGCTGGAGGTGAGCCGCCTGAAATCGGAGGGGGCAGGGGACTCCCCAAGGGAGAAGTGCTGTGCGTGTGAGAGGGTTAAGAGGGAGGGGGGGGGAACAGCTCCACCTTGGCACGGCCGCTTTGCACCAGGTCCTGCAATCTCCGAGTGGATTTCCCCCCCCCCCACCTCCTGGAAGGACAGAGTGCCCCCCCAAGGCCCACTGACATCCCAGGAGACTGACGGCCCCTGGATTTGCACCAGGCCCATGGCCACCTTCCCCACAAACAGGACGTCAGCCGGCAAGGACAGGTAGTCCCAGGATTCGGGGGAGAGCCACTCCTCTAACTGATGAATGGGCTCTTTGATTCTCCCCGCCCACGTGCTGGGGAAACTGGTTTGGGAGGAGACATGTGGGCGTGTCTGCATCTCCCCAGGACGCCAGCTCCCCTCCCGCCAGGCTAAGCAAGTCACCAAGGCGTGCACGGCCCAGCCCCCTCCCACACGGGGGACAGCCCTTACGCCTCACCTGGGCTGGGTCAGTGGCAGAGAAGAATGGCAGGGCAGGAGGATAAATAAGGATCAACCGAGTTTTAGTTTGATTGGGACATGCAGCTGTCACTCCCAACGGACAAGGACACTCTTATAATCGTGGGTTATTGGGAAGCTGGATGGGGGACCCCCATAAACCTGCCACCCCAATGCAAAAATCTTAAGTGCCTAGTATAAGATCTCCAACACCCACCCCACCCCACCCCCTGGTTGGTTCTGCAAACCGCCAGGACATAAGGAAAGGGATGGATTCCATGAACCACAGGTGAGAAGGGCTGCTGTTGAGGGCACACCAGTAGCACCAGATGATCTGCCCCTGTGAACACAGCTGGGGGTGAGGGAGGAGAGAGTCTACACCCATCCCCTGCTTCCCAAGTTAATTAAATAATAAACTCTACAGGATTTACAATCAAACAAGAGGAAAAAAGGCTAAGAGCCACCCCCCCCCCCCAAAAAGCATTCATGACACCCTAGGCCCCCCATTTTAGGGGATGGGTGCCAAGGTACCATAGCAGGGATCCAGTCCCACCCCACCGGCAATTTTGAGAGAGTGAGAGAGAGAGACACAAACAGATGAGTGGGGGAGGATGGGGCTATAGGGTGGTGGTGGGTTGAATAAGGTTTCACTGGTTAGAGACTCGTGCGTGGGTATAGAAAGCCGGGATTAGGATTTGTAATTGGATGTCAGCCACATCAGACCTTCGCAGAGTCCTTCCCCCGACGTCGCGCACGAGGGCTGGACATACCAATTCCTGTCCCTAATGCGCGTCAGTCCCAGTTTCTCCTGGATTTCGTGGGGCTTCATGGCGTCGGGTAGGTCCTGCTTGTTGGCGAAGATGAGGATGATGGCGTCTCGCATCTCCCGGTCGTTAATGATGCGGTGCAGCTCCTGCCGGCCTTCGTCAATCCGGTCGCGATCGGCGCAGTCCACCACGAAGATGAGCCCCTGGGTACCCGTGTAGTAGTGTCTCCAGAGAGGCCGGATCTTGTCCTGGCCCCCCACGTCCCAGACGTTGAACTTGACGTTCTTGTAGGTCACCGTCTCTACGTTGAAGCCCACGGTGGGGATGGTGGTGACCGACTGGCCCAGCTTCAGCTTGTAAAGGATGGTGGTCTTCCCGGCCGCGTCCAGTCCTAGCATCAGAATCCGCATCTCCTTATTGCCGAAGATCTTGGACAGCATTTTCCCCATGGCTGCGGGCGAGCAGCACAGTCCATACAAGGCTGGAGGAGAAGGAACACAGCGAGATGAAGTCAAGTGCAACGCAGGGGCCTGTGATCTGGCTAGCCTCAACTCTGCTTCCTGCGCGCCACCCCACCCCGAGGCAGGTCACTGCAAGGCACAAGTACTCAGAGGGTGAACGGGCCGGGATGCAGGAGATCGGGGCTCATATCCCAGCGCTGCCACCAATTCCCACTTGAGCTCTCGAGGTCTCGGTCTTGCCCATCTGTAAAATGGGGGAAACACTGTCTCCCCACCCTTTGTCTTCTTAAATGGAAAGCTCCTTGGGGCAAAGGAAGAAGCAGGCCAAGCATGTCACAGCGCCTAGGTGTGAGTGTTAACCACAAATCGGACATGGAAACCGAGGCCCTCCAAAACATTCAGGCTGCGTGCGGTGCAGCAACACTTCACCCACCTTGATCACAGAGGATCTCAAAGCTCTTTAACAACTCCCCCATTTCACAGGTGGGAAAAACCAGAGGCAGAGGGGACAGTAGGTCACACAACAATCAATGTCTCGTTTCTACAGTCCCACCTCCCAGTTCCCTGTTCCAACTTCTACCCCCCACTCCCCTCCTAAAGCTGGGAATAAAAGCCAGGAGTCCTGACTCCCGATCCCTCCCCTCCTAGGAGCCCTGAGCCATCCTAACCACCTCTTCTCGTAAGAGGCCAGATGTTAACAGCAAACCAGGAAGGGATCCCACACCTCTGAGGACAAAAGCAGAACTGTAGCTAGTTTCACCAAACGCAAAAGCGTAGGGAAATGTCACGCCATTACTGGGGTCCCTGGCCCGGATCCTCAAGAGGTATTTAAACATTTAACTCACACTGAAATCAGTGGTGGCCTTGCTGCTAGGGTGACCAGACAGCAAGTGTGAAAAATCTGGACAGGGGGTGAAGGGTAATAAGAGCCTATATAAGACCGACCCAAAAAATCAGGACTGTCCCTATAAAATCAGGACATCTGGTCACCCTACTTGCTGCAAAGAAGCCAGGATTACCCCAGAAGTACAGGCAGGGCATCGGGGCACTTCAACGCAGCTCCTGACGCCAGCTGTTTATTGCTACCCTAGGGGAAGGGGCCAATTTCTCCACCAAGTCCCTGGCTAGCCTGGGGAGCAGAGCCCCCATCCCCCCTTGGGATTTTGCTAAGCCAGCATCTGATTAGACATTCTTAGAGAACAAGCCCAGAGCTGCCTTGAAGGTCAAACTCGAGGGGAAGTTTCCAGGAGCTGGGAGATGGAAAATACCCATCATCTGGGCTGGTCTGCCGCGCCCCCAGGGCACAGCGGCTCCACGGGCTGGCGTCTGTCCCCCTTAGTCCCATCCTGAACAGTTCTCCTCCTCGTAGGTCTGTCCTTCCCAAGCTATGGGAGGAGGAAGACTCCTTTTGCCAAAAAGGAACCGAGGGGAGGCAAGCAACAAACTCGGAGCCCGATTGCCTCCAGAGCGTCAGAACACACTGTAGCAATTTCAGCGTCTCAAAATTCCACAGTGGGAACTGGCTTCTTGACGCCACACCAGCCTGCACCCTTTTCGTTAAACCGGTTTAATGGGACAGGTGTAGACACCCCCCCCCACACCCCATGTGGACGACTCTCACGACACTTTAAGAGCATCTTGTTTTGGTTTAGCGGAACCCTGTCTCTCGTGGGTCTGATTTCGGTTCAAGGCAATCAGAAACAGTTTTAGGCACCCCCCCGCAAGCCGCTACTCTGCGCCTGAAATCAGAGCACCAGCCCCCAATCTAACAGCTTCGTGAAACTGGGGCAAGTTTGTGGAGGTCCCTCAGCATGGCCCCCTCTTCCCCGCATGGGGACCCATAGGAACCCAGACAACAAGGGCACTGAGTCCCTTTCCCGTCCAAATCACAGAATCCCACCCATAAACAGCGCAGACTCCAGAGGGATAGCTCAGTGGTTTGCGCATTGGCCTGCTAAACCCAGGGCTATGAGTTCAATCCTTGAGGGGGCCATTTAGGGATTGGTCCTGCTTTGAGCAGGGGGTTGGACTAGATACTTCCTGAGGTCCCTTCCAACCCTGGTATTCTATAATTCTATGAAAGCCAGTTTGGTTGCTTGCCCTCCCAGCCCCTGCTGCGGGGGCACTTCCAAAGCCCCCCCCCCCATTGGTAAAAACATTCTGATTTCCTCCCAGCCAGTTTATTCCCGTGCCAACTCAGTCCTTGAGCTTCAGCTGCTCCTTCCCCCCTTCTCCCAGTATTTCTGGCTCTGCCACTGGCCTGCTGAGTTGCCACCCCTCCGTGCCTCAGTTTCCCCAGCCAGACACAGGGATAATGATCCTGTCCTCCTTCAGAAAAGGTTTTGAGATCGACTGATGAAAAGCTCTAGATTGATAAGAGCTATATATTATCATACCAGCCCGTAGAACTCATGCTAATCCCGGGAACAAAATAGGTCATACCAACCGCAGGTTGTTGGGTTTTGGGGGGGGGGGGCAGCATAACTGTGTCTACACTAGGGCTTTTGCTGCTCTAAAGTCGTCCTTCAAACCCCACACTCCCCGCTAGCTGATCTTGCTGCACCAGCAAAAGTTTCACGCTTAGCCCTGACCTTTGAGCCTCAGAAATTGCTACATCAGGGTCCAACGCTCCAAAAACTGTCCCACCCCCAGCGTGTTACGGCGGAAAGGAACTGCTTTCCGAGCTCCAAAATGGCCCCCACGAGGAGCCAGAGGGAATCCCCACCCGGCAGCTAGACCCAACCCAACTTTTATAGGTTCCCTGACTCAATCAAGCTCTTCCACCCTGCAAAGTGACTCAAAAGGCAGGGGCCAGGCCAGCCACCCAGTTCTGCACATGTGGCTTCCCCCCCCCCACCCCAGAAGCTTCTGTTCCCGTCAAGCGGAACAGCTGGGCTGGGAGTTGGAGGAAGATCGTATTTAATGTTTTTAACCTCCAGTAAGACACTGGAGAGAACGGGGGACAGGTGTGCCACTGCCCGGCCCCCTCAGACAAACCCCTGATTCTCGCAGGAGTCTCTCCCTGCCCACATGTTAAACCCAGGAGGCAGAGAGAGACTCAAAACCAAGCCCCAGTTTGCTTGGGAAAGGAAATAAACCTATCCCCTCCCCAGTCAGCAAAACAGCTGGTTGCTACCAGCACCCAAGTCAGGGCTGCAAAGAAAAAAAAAAAAAAATCAATCTACCACTTCCCCTTTCTTCCAGCCCCCACCCACCCCAAGCAAGACTGATTTTTTTTTGGGTGTGTGCGCGCTGTCGCTGCTTCCGGACAGCGAGGAGTTTCTAGAGCTTGTTCCTGGCCGTTTTAATTCAAACCCCCACATCCACCCAAGAAGTTCCAACCCTGGGGCACTCCCACCCCTCCTCCTCCATGCTGCACGGGGGAAATATTTCAAACCAAGGAGGGGAAAAGGGGGGGGGGGGAGAGAAGAGAAGAGGACACCCCTTTAATCGGATCACTGCCCCCTCCCCTTCCAAACTTGAATTCAACCCCGCAAGTCCACCCATGAGAAGTTTCAAGCCTTCCCCCATCAGACCTGAATTCAACCCCCCTCCCCACATGCGCCCATCAGAAGTTTACACGTGCCTCTACTCCCCCCCCTTAATGGAAGGGGGGGTATTTTCAAAGCAAGAAGCGGGGGGGGACCTTTAATTGTATCGTTTTCTCCCCTCCTACAGAGCTCGCATTTAGAATGTAACTAGCGATCAGTGCATGCCCCCCCCCCGCGCATTGCAATGTGTGTGTGTGGGGGGGGAATCAACCCACTCCCCATGCGAAGCGGAAGGGGGTTTTGGGGTACCCCGGCTCCGAGCCCCACTCCCGTTCCTGGCCCCCCCGGCCCCACTCACCCGAGCGGGACAGAGGTCAGCGGCGGGCTGCGCCGCGCCCCGGATTCCAACTTCCGAACGCGATGTAACAATTTTCAGCGTCTCGACGTTCCACGGGGCTGCCCGGCCGCGGCCGCCCGCGGGCTGCTCGGCATCGCCCCGGCCCCGAGGCGCAGCGGATCCGGGGGGGGGGGGGGGGCTGCGGGAAAAGCCGGCTGCAGGATCCACCGGCCGGCGTGTGGCCCGCTCCGGTCCCGGTCCCGGCTCGCCTGTCTCCAACCGGCGCCGTGCTCTGCCCGCCTGGGCGTCCCGCAATGGAAAGGGCGCGGACTGGGGAGGGGGGGGTCCGCCCCTCCCTTTTGTCAGCCGTGCGCATGCTCCGGGGCTCTTAAAGGGACCCGGGCTCTTTTTTTTCCCTCCACCCCCACCCCCCCGTTGCCTCCACCCAGCCGAGGATGGTTAAGGAAGCGGGTGTTTGTCTGGTCAGTTTCCCTGTAGAGAACTGGGAGTATCAGGAGTCTGCTGGGCTTCTAGGTGAACACACACTGTATGTGTGTGTGTGTGTGTGTGTGTGTGTGCGTAGGGCTGCTGTGTTAATGCACACGTGTGTGTCAGGGTAAGGCTGCTGGGTGAATACACATGTGTGTGTCTGTGTGTGTAGGGCTGCTGTGTTAATGCACACAGGCGTGTGTGTGTGTGTAGGGCTGCAGGGTGAATACGTGTGTGTGTGTGTGTGTAGGGCTGTTGTGTTAATGCACACACACGCGTGTGTGTGTGTGTAGGGCTGCAGGGTGAATACGTGTGTGTGTGTTTGTAAGGCTGCTGTGTTAATGCACATGTGGTGTGTGTAACGGTGAGCAGAAACCGCTGAAGCAATTGCTTAGAACTCTGAGCGGCTCAAGGGGCCCTGATTTTGTGTTACCCCCAATACCAGCCATCGTACTGACCAGCCCAAACCAGCCCTGCTCAGCCCCCACCCCTCCGGGCTAGCCCCCCTTGCGTGTGTGTGTTGCATTGTCCTTTAAGCTGCATGTCCCTTGATTAAAAAGAACGACAGAAAGAAAGAAAGGACCCATGAGGGGCTGGGGCTTTGCACGAATGAAAATTGAGTGTGACATGCACTGTGCACCCAGGGCGTGCACAAGGACGAGTTACACTCAGGCTCCAGCCACTTACAGCTCAAGTGTGTGACACGAACATTGAGACTCGTCATACACCAGAGGTTGGGTGAGGGGGTGAGTCAGCGACAAGCCAGCTACCCTGTAACGGATGTGTGACTCCAGCCCTTGGACGAGTGATACCCGAGGAACAGGGTGCGTGGTGTGTGACACTAGCATTTGGAATAGTGCTACGCTGGCACCGGGACGAGCTCTTAAATGAGTTGCGCACTCTTGGTCGAGTCACTCGTGCATGGCATGAGCATGTGGGCGGTGCACTGAATTGCCCCGTGCCTCAGTTTCCTCACTTGTAAAATGAGGATAGTGATTCTTCCTTTACCTCATTTCTCAAGGCTGTAAAATGTCTGTGGCAAAGATGGTTTCTCAAGATGAGTCTGTGTAGCATCCGGCACAACGGGGCCCTGATCTCGGTCGGGGTCTGTGCAGTGCCTGGCACAATGGGGGGCCCTGATCTCGGTCAGGGTCTGTGCAGCGCCTGGCACAATCGGGCTCTGATCTCAGTTGGGCCTGTCTCTGGGTTCTATGATAATACTAACAAAAGTAACAAGACAACTCTGAAGAGAAACTCAGATTCTCAAGGTGGGGGCAGGGATATGGGAGCAGGATGACACCCCTCCACATGCCCGCCTCTCAGTTTCTCTCTCTCTCTCACACACACACACACACTCTCTCTCTCTCTCTCTCTCTCTCTCCAAGCCATCAGGCTGCAGTAAGCAAAGGGCTGTGTAGGGAGGGCAGAGGGTGGGGAGGAGAAAAGGGAAGTAGAAGAAGCAGGTGCTGGTCTTGCATTTGCACATATTTCCTTCCACACCCCAGACAAAAAATGAGACGATCTTGCTGATGTCACTTCATTTCGCATCCGGAGGAAGGAGGGGGGGAAGGTCCAATACCAGCCAAATGAGCTGAAGATTGTTTTAAAACAAAAAGTCAGGAGATAAGACAATGCACTTGGTACTTACTGCACCTGGGTGCCAGGATGAGATAGACCAGTGGTTCTCAAACTTCCTACTGGGGGGCCCTTTCACACAGCGAGCCTCGGAGTGCCACCCCCCTTATCAATTCAAAACACATTTTTATATATTTAACACTATTATAAATGCTGGAGGCGAAGCGGGGTTTGGGGTGGAGGCTGACAGCTTGTGACCCCCCCCATGTAATAACCTCGCAACCCCCTGAGGGGTCCTGACCCGCAGTTTGAGAACCCCTGAGATAGATAGATAGATAGAGGGGGTGTATGGGGTTAGATAGATAGATTAGAGGGGGTGTATGGGGATAGATAGATTAGATAGATGGATGTACGGGGATAGATAGATAGAGGGGGTTTATGGGATTAGATAGATTAGATAGAGGGTGTATGGGGTTAGATAGATAGCTAGATGGGGTGTATGGGGATAGATAGAAAGATAGATAGGGTGTATGGGGATAGATAGATAGAGGGGGTGTATGGAGATAGATAGATGGGGTGTACAAGGATAGATAGATAGATGGGGTGTATGGGGATCGATAGATAGATAGATAGATAGATAGATAGATGGGGTGTATGGGGATAGATAGATGGGGTGTACAAGGATAGATAGATAGATAGATAGATAGATAGATAGATAGATAGATGGGGTGTATGGGGATCGATAGATAGATTAGATTAGATTAGCTCCAGATGTACATATGGGGATAGACAGAACCAGCCTTATCCTTTTATGCAATGGCTGGGAGTTGAAGCCAGACAAATTCAGACTGGAACGAAGGCATACGCACCTTTTTAGCGGTGAGAGTAATTGACCATTGGAACAATTGACCAGGGGGCATGGTGGATTTTCCCTCATTGGCTGTTTTTCAATCAAGCTGGGAAGTTTTTCTAACCGATCTGTTCTAGGAATTATTCGGAGGCAGGTCTCTGGCCGGGGCTGTACAGACGGCCAGACTAGATGATCACAGTGGGCCCTTCCGGCCTTGGGACCTATGCATCTGTGATGGAGTCTGCTTGTCCGTTGCCCCGTGAATTCTGTATGTAATTGACTTATTCACTGTTCCATTTGGAGGCCTCCTCCTGTCAGCGCCCCTCCCTGGGCCCAGAACAAGCCGGGCTTGTTTTTTTATCTCCTGCCACTTCAGATTGGTCAGCCAGAGGTTGGCAGCTGGATTCGAGGAAGGCATCCAGCTGGTTGGTCTCTCTTCCCGGAGATCCGGCACTCCCACCGTTGAGGGCCTGCAAGTTAACCCACCTCTGCGCTGAGTTGTATGATGTCACTCCCACGACATACCTTTGAGGATCTGGGCCAAGCTGCCTGGTACGTCTCACGTGGGAACAGGTAGGCCATCAGAGCGCGTGTATAACGCTGGCTTGCAATGAATGAGAATTAAATACCCACACACCTTTAAAAATCTGTCCGCACTCAGGGGGGTTGTGTCATGACTTTCTAGTGTAGACAAGACCTTCGACTGATAGAACCCAGGAGTCCTGGCTCCCAGCCCTCCTGCTCTAACCACTATACCCCACTCCCCCCGAGCTGGTGATAGAACCCAGGAGTCCTGGCACCCAGCCCCCTGCTCTAACCACTACACCCCACTCCTTTTCCTGAGGAAACTTTACAAAATAAAAGACACAAACAGGCCAAACTGGAATGTTTCTCTCCAAGTGGGAACAACAAATAATATTTTTATATAACCCAAGCCCCACTGGTGACCGTGTGAAGGAAACCGCTCAGCTCCTTCACTAGGAGAGGCTTGGGGACACGGGATAGCCATTGTGCGAGGCCTCTGACCTCCCATGCACACTTCAAGTCCCGGCATGCATCACCCTGCCGCCAGGCATCTCTGTCTCAAACATACACCTACCTCACAAACACACACAGTCTTACCATGCACGACACATGCACACACATGCAACACACACACGCGCACCAGCTGTGCATAACACACATACCCACACGCCCGCCATGCATCTCTCTCTCACACATGCTCATACACCAACACAACCCTGCCACACACATGTGTGTATAACGTTTTACCTTCCCTTCCTCGCTGTGGCTCAGCTCCCCACCTGTCTCTCTGGCTGTGGCAGGCGTCGCCAGGCAGCACTGTCACACACACGCTGAGCAAATCTTTACTTAGCAGATGGGCAGATGTTTCATCTCTGAACAAACACTGTGGCCGGGGTGAATTTAGCCGGTGCCGCCTGTTTGTGGGGGGAGCTGTTGCAAGCAGCAGAAGCCTTTCCGTTCTGCCTTCCTCTCTTTATTTTTGGTGCAAAGTCGCCCCCCTGGGAATGGTGCACAGATGTCGCACTCCGATCCCTGCCGGAGGGGACTGGGCGCATGCCGTTTGTGACCGCCTCTGCTCCAGGACTGGTGCATACGGTGTCAACGAACAAACTGCATTAAGAATATACCCAGACTGCGCGGCGCTTTTCTCTCCTCCCTCAGGAGACTAACCTGCCAAGCCCTGAAATCAGTGTAATGTGAGAACAACTGGGAATGAGACAATCTGTCCCTAGTATGGGAATCTGGTGTCTAACAATTTCTTTGCAGTGGGAGGAAAAGTATAAATGTGATACTCCAAATATGTTTAGACTAGGAAAAGTGATGGAGGTTATGCCA
>NC_048313.1:3022393-3048273 GCF_013100865.1 Trachemys scripta elegans
CAGTGAATCTCGGGAAGAGGGGTGCAGGGCCCTAACTCCCCCACAATCCGCAACAGGCTCCACAGAGCCACGCCCCATGCAGAGGAAACCCCCACCCCATATCACCACCTGGGAAGGGCAGATTGAGAACCCGTCATGGCCGTAGGGGATGGCTCCCTTCAGCACCGGAGCTTTAGGAGCCAGGCATGAGGGGGCTTCAGCCCCTTGGAAAAACACCCTCCCTCCTATAATTACACAAGCAGGACTCCTGGGTTCCATCCCTGGCTCTGGGAGGAGAGTGGGGTCTAGTGATCAGAACAAGGAGGGCTGGGAGCCAGGACTCCTGGGTTCTATCGCTAGTACCAGACCAGGGGGGACGGGACATAGGGGATAAGCACTCCTGTTACAGTAATGGGGGCTGTACAGTTTCCTAGATGGGGGACTAAGTCTCAGGACTCCTGGGTTCTAGGCTCATAGCTGCCCCCAACTTGCCCCTGGATTTTAGGCAAGTGGCTTCTCCTCCCCTTGCCTTAGTTTCCCCGTCAGTAGGGACTGAGGCTGGTCCCCATAAGAACGGCCGTACTGGGTCAGACCAAAGGTCCATCTAGCCCAGCGTCCTGTCTTCCGACAGTGGCCAATGCCAGGTACCCCGGAGGGAGTGAACCTAACAGGTCATGATTTAAGCTCCAGCTTGTGAGTGAGAGAGAAGGGGAGCCCGGCTGGCATGGACACAGGGCGCTTGGATCTTCCCTGGGGCCAAGCAGAACAAAACACCGAGGGCTTCACGCCGCAAAGCAGCAACCGCATCATAGCTGCAGGACAGACGCAGGAGACGCCGTCTCTGGCCTGCTGGATGGCTCTGGGCGAACCAAATCCCTGTGTCTCTATCCCCATTCCCAAAGCTGGGAAGGGACCCCAGGAGTTCCCCCGGGCCCCCCAGCCAGCTGCCCTGTCTGACCATTAGGCCCCGCTGGCCAGAGAACGACACTTTTAAAAGGGACGGGAACCTTTTAAGAACGCGTTGCGATCTCCAGGTAGAAAAGAAAGCAGTCGGTAGCTATTTTGTGGGCGAAAAACCGAGGCATCACCACGATACTTCTATAATTTATTGATTCAGGACACAGATTACAGAATTGTGGGGTTGTTGTTTTTCTTACCAGTTTCTGCTTTATAAGGAAGTGGAGGGATTATAAAGTAGTCGGAGCCAATTTTAAACCCCCCTGATAGTAAAAATAAGCAAAGATTAGGTGGGGTTAAATAAAGTAAGAACCCCTAACGGCACTTTGCATTTTGCAGGATTCTCTTATCTACAGAAGAGAGGAAAACCAGGGCTGAACAGCAGCGGAGTCCCCCAGGTGCAAATCAATGGCCCGGCACGTCCACATCCCTTAGATCGACCGCCCGCCTTCTTTCTAAAAGGTCCGTCCGACTTTCTTCAGCGCCAGGGAGTTAAAAATAAAATCCACATTCTACAGTTCACAGTGCAAATCGTCTGCCATCAGAGGTGGGAATGCAGTGCTGGGCGAGGCAGCGCCCCCTGGGGGTGGGAAGGGCAAAGCAGGGCGCGCCCCTCTTCAAGGAGACGCCTGGGGAAAGAGAAACGCCGATTAGATGCAAGTGTTTGCCGCGTGGATTACGGTAGCAGCCTGGGGCCCCGGGGTGCTGGGCGCACAGCGAGAGAGGGTCCCTGCCCCAGAGTTGGCACAGCAAAGGGGCAGGAGTGGAACTGAGGTTTGGAGACTGACCCAAGGAATAGAACCCAGGAGTCCTGGCTCTCAGCCCCCCACCGTCAATTGCTAGACCCCACTCCCCTCCTGGAGCTGGGGATAGAACCCAGGAGTCCTGGCTCTCAGTCCCCCACCGTCAATTGCTGGACCCTACTCCCCTCCTGGAGCTGGGGATAGAACCCAGGAGTCCTGGCTCTCAGTCCCCCACCGTCAATTGCTGGACCCCAGTCCCCTCCTGGAGCTGGGGATAGAACCCAGGAGTCCTGGCTCTCAGTCCCCCACCGTCAATTGCTGGACTCCAGTCCCCTCCTGGAGCTGGGGATAGAACCCAGGAGTCCTGGCTCTCAGNCACCGTCAATTGCTAGACCCAACTCCCCTCCTGGAGCTGGGGATAGAACCCAGGAGACCTGGCTCTCAGCCCCCCTATTCTAACCGGCAGATCACGCTTCTTCCGACCAACCAAAGCCAGAGCTTTGAAAAGCGGCTTTGTACACAGCCCTGCCGGTGACCTTCAAGGTTGATCAGTTGCAGAGGGCTCGGAGAAGAGCCCCGGGAAAGGTCGAGGGCTGGAAAACCTGCCGTAGAGTGAGAGACTCAAGGAGCTCAGTCTATGAATCTCAGCAAAGAGAAGGCAAAGCGGTGACTTGATCCCAGGCGATCATGCACACCCAGCGCTAGCTGAGTCCCAGGCAGCCCCTGAGCTCCGGCAGGGAGACGAGCCGGTTGGCGTCCAGGTCGCAGTACTCCAGGAACTTGCGGGCGCAGCGCTTGGGCCGCGCGTGCTGCTTCACGTAGAGCTTGAGGGGCCGCAGCTCCCGCTCGCTCAGCCCGTCGCTGAAGTCCTTGTCCAGGCGCACGAAATGCCAGCGCGCCGCCCGCTCCTCCAGGCTGGGGCCCGGCGTGCGATCCGACAGCCTGCGGGGGGCAGAGACACCGTCACCTGCCGGGGCTCGAAGGCCCAGTCTCAGCGCACAACTCCCCCCACCTCCCCCAGGAGCCGTGAGGTTGTCGTGGCCACCACAGGGCAACGTGGACTCCTGCTGCACCCGACCGCCCTGTGGGGACTTTGGGGCGCCAGCTGGGAAGTGCCGCAAAGTGCCAGGCTAGGGCAGAGGGACTGGCAAGAACAGCTGTCAGGGGATTGCAAACACCCTCCTCCCCCTGGGAGCGACCGGCCCATGAGAATCAACGGTCCATGTAACTCAGCACAGGGTGATTGGGGGCAGAGCCACGCCTGGCTTCCAGCTGCCGGGGGTTGAGGGTCTTTTTTGAACCCAGTTGTATTGGGGGCGGGGGGCACACGCTGGCTGTGCTCATGGCGGAGGGGTCTGAGGCCTTTTAGGCTTCTCCCAACCAGAGCTGAGCCATTAGCTCCATTGTACAGGTGGGGAAACTGAGGCACATAACGACTCAGTAACTTGCTCACACAGCAAGTCAGTGGCAGAGCTAGGACTTGAATCCAGGTCCCCTGAGCCCGGGAAGCAGCATCCTAGCCACTGTCCCCGCCCACCTCTTGGGGGAAGTAAAGGAGGGAGGGGGCGAGTCTGGACTCATCAGCCCCGCTTCTTCTTGGTTAGCCCTCCATCAGCCAGCAGGGGTCGCGACAGAGCAACGGGCCAGCCCCCAATGTGGGGGGAGAACCCGCCAGAGAGCCCTCGGCTTGCCCTTCAGAATTCACCGGGCCCCCGGCTCACCTCCTATGCGTGATGGGCATCAGCCGGGACTGGGTCATGTCGGACGTCAAGGCCTTCATCAGATTGGACAGGAACTCCGCCTTCTTGGGACCCGGGCAGCCTGGTCGAGAGGGGAGGGGCAGGGGGGTTATGTGGGGCTCTGGGGAGCTGCCCACCTGTGACTCATCCCCACTACTGGCCTCTCCCGGTCACCCACGCCCGGCGGGCGAGAGAGACATCGGCACGATGCTCGGGGGGGGAGGCGGCAGCCAGCCGGATTCAGCGTCCGGCCCGGGGGTGGCCACGGTCCCCCCAGCCAATGTCAGCAGGGAACTCAGAACAAAGGGACACACACCCTGCTGCTCCCATAGTTACAAGCCGCTGTCGCCAGGAGGGGAGCATGGGGGACTGGCTCGCTGGCTCAAGGAATAGGGCACAGGGCCTTTCCCCTGTAGGGGGCGCTGGCTCTTGTCTGGCCCCATGGCAGGGGACTGACTGGCTCAGGGGGGCGGGGAATGGGGCCTTTCCCCTCTAGAGGGCGCCAGCTCCGTCATCAGGGGAGGCTGTGAGCTCTACACCCCCACACCCACCCAGGGAGCTCTGCCCGGCCAGGACAGGCTCAGCCCCGTTCCTCACCCAACCATGGGCACCGCGCCAGCTTTGTCCGGCTCCCTCGTGGGCAGTCTCAGCAGAGGGGCCAAGAGGACCAGATTCCCCTCTGCGTGGGGGCCGCTCATTGGCAGGACACTGGGAACAGCAGAGTGTCACATGGCCAGAGAACCCGAGCCCCCCCCAGGCTACCCATGGAAGTTAGGGTGCCAAGGCCATTGGTTGTACCCCATGCCCCCGCCCCACCTGGCAGCGCCCTGTCCCGGAAGAGAGAGCCCATCTCCGCGCTCTTGGTCGCGGCATCAGACTCGCAGTCTGGAGGGAAGTTCCTGGGTGGAAGAGAGATGGGTCAACGCCTGGACTTTCCCGGTTGGCACGTGGCGCTGGGAGCTCCCAGCGCTGGGGCAGAGGAATGGGGGTGGAAAGGGAATCTTTGCAGGATTTTCGATGCTTCCAACCCCCCTCCACACATACCCCATAGGCAACCCCGTTTTCAGGAGGGGAAACTGAGGCACGGAGGGACTGGGCAGGAGGAAGGATTTGGCCCAGGTCACATATCATAGTCCAACCCCCTACTCAAAGCAGGACCAATCCTCAATTTTTGCCCCAGATCCCTAAATAGCCCCCTCAGGGATTGAACTCACAACCCTGGGTTTAGCAGGCCAATGCTCAAACCACTGAGCTATCCCTCCCCCCAACCAGCCCGGAATAGAATTAGAGTCCCAACTCCCAGCGCCCTGCCCCCGCTTTAACCACTAGACCCCACTCCCCTCCTAGAGCCAGGGACAGAACCCAGGAGTCCTGGCTCCCAGCCCCATCTGGCCACTAGTCCTCCCTTGACCACATAAACTAGTGTTAGCATTAGCCATAAACCGGGTGTGGGCTACTGAGCGATTCAGTAGTTCCCACATTAAATCCACTCCCCAAGTTCTCTGCACACGTTTCTGGGGTCACTAGACCGATGGTCAACAACTCAAGGACTCTGTGTCCTCCACTCGGCCTTCGTTCCTGGGGACCCCTTGCCAGCACCCATGTGGACGCGCGAGGTCTGCCCAGCGCCACGCACCAGCGGTCACCTGGGGTGACTCCGGCTGGAGACCGTAATCCTAGAGTTGGCTCCAGCCATCAGAGTCCTGACTCAGGCAAACATTTTCCTTTGAAAAACAGAATTCCCCCTGCCCCCCAAAAAGTGTGTCTGTTTCCAGCTGAAAAATTGAATTTTTCACCCACAAAGCGGAAGGCCTCAATATTTCAATCCAGAGAAGCTACCACGGTGCCTCATGGGAGCTGTAGTTCAGGTGTTTCATGCTTCCCTATTCCTCTATGGGAGAGGCTCTCTGACTGGACTACATCTCCCATGCTGCACTAGGGCCAGAAACTCCCTGGCAGTAATTGCATCTTCAAGAGGGGAAGCTGTGGTGCATCTTGGGAGCTGTAGTTTGGGTGCTTCAGGATCCCATTCTCCTCTATGGTAGGGTTACCATACGTCCGGATTTTCCTGGACATGGCCGGCTTTTTGGTCCTCAAATCCCCATCTGGGAGGAATTTCCAAAAAGCTCAACATGTCTGGGAAAATAGGGAGGCAGGGTAAGGGGACCCCGAGTGAGAGTGGCTGCAGCAAAGCCAAAACTAACAACTCCCCCGATCTGCCGGGGCATGGAGGTGGCGGCGGCATCCGAGCACGCAGCCGCCTCCTCCCCGGGCTCCAACTTTCCCGGCTCCCGCCGCTCTCCACCACGGCAGGGGCCGAAGCAACTTCCCCAGTGCAGCAGCAGCTGGAGCCCGGGGGGCGGGAGGGAGGAGGAGGAATGCGGGGTGCTCAGGGGAGGGGGCAGAGTTGAGGCGGGGACTTTGGGGAAGGGGTTGGAATGGGGACAGGGAAGGGGTAGAGTTGGGGCGGGGCGGAGCGGAGTTGCGGCGGGGGCGGGGCCCTGTGGAGTGTCCTCTTTTTTCACTGTTTAAATATGGCAACCCTACTCTTTGGGCTAGGCTCTGCACTAGACTGCGCCTCCGATGACATACCACGCCTCCCCCCTTCTTGGAGAGGCAGTTGCATCATGGGACTCCCTCGCCCTGGTGCATCATGGGAGATGTAGTCTAACCAAAAGCCCCCCCAACATTTCCCATGGAAAATTCAAATAAAAATGAATTTCCCCCCCATTTTCATAAATTTTCAATGGGTCCCCAAATGGATGTTTTTTCTCTAGCTCTAGCCCCGTCCCCAGCTTTTAACCCCTTCCACTCCCAGGTGGCAGGAGACGATCGAGGTTTATGCCAACCTACAGCCACGCGGTCTCGGGCGCTGGACACTGACCTGGTGGAGGTGCCAGGGACGGGCCGGCCGGTGTCGGCCTGCACGCACCAGCAGTAGCCCGTGGCCTGGTGGCACTGGACGGGTTTGTAGGTGCCGTCTCCCTCGCACTCCGGGACGAAGGTCCCCTCCTGCTGACGCTGCTGAATTTCCTCGAGGGCCTCCAGCCGCTCCTGCTCGCAGGACGGAGGGAACTCTGCGGGATGCGGGGGGCAGGGGGTATTATGGGGGGGGGGCTTTTTACCTTCTAACCCTCTGGGCACCCAGTCCCCACATGCCCGCCTTCCACCAGCTGGGATCAGAACCCAGGCGTCCGGGCACCCAGTCCCCTCCTGCCCCCCACTCCAGCAGCTGGGATCAGAACCCAGGCGTCCGGGCACCCAGTCCCCTCCTGCCCCTCCCACTCCACCAGCTGGCAGTGGAACCCAGGCATCCTGGATCCCAGCCCACACTCTAGTGTAACTAGACCAACCTTCTCACTCCCTTTCCCTTCCCCACCCCATTTTGGGGTCGACGCCCCTGTCGAAATCCCAGTCATTGTCCCCCCATCCCATTTGGTTTCGGTGGCATCTATGTTTCTTACAATGGATCCCAGAGCCAGTTTTCTAGGGCTCTTATTTGCATGGCACCGGTGCCAGGCCTGGCCCAGGGCCCCACGGCACCTGGTGCCATATGAAAAAGTCTCCAGTCTAGAGTGTCCCAAAGGAAAACGATCCCTCGCTGAAAACAGGGGACCCCTCACCCCCGATTCTCTGCATCCCAGGACAGAGCCGGGGATCAGGGAAGGGCCTGCGAACAAGACCCCAAACTACACAGCCCAGACGGCAGTCGGAGAGCTGGGGGGCAAAGCTGGGCACTGAACCCCGGGTTCTCTAGCCCCTCCTTTGTCCCGTCCCGAGTTACCTTGAATCCGCTTCACCGTGCGGTTGGGCTTGAAGTCGGGGAGGATGATGGGTATGAGGAACGGCAGCGAGGTCCCCTCTGAAAGCGGCGGAGAGAGATTTGGGGGTGGCGGGGGGGGAAGGAAACCCCCCAGGGTCCTCCTCCCAACATTCCCCCCACCGCCACGCATGTCCCAGCTCCCCCACCAGGGGGCAGCAGGCACCCCCCCGTTTCCTCCCAGCCTGCGTGGGCAGAGATGCCAAGGGGGCACAGACCTCTGATGCCTCCGAGCAATACGGGGCTCTCCCCTTCATAGGTGCCGGGTGGGGCCCAGGGGGCAGAGCCCCTTATATTTGGGGGGAACCATCCCCCGCAGGTAGGAATGGCATGAGGGAGGGGTGGCTGGGCCAACTGTGGGATAAAGGGGGCAGGAGATCAGCCCCCCGTCCACGCGGGGTTAACAACAGAGCAGCAGCCTTGCCCAGGGGAGAAAAGGGGACCCAGGAATGCCCCAGGCAAGCGGGGGTTCAGATGGCACCCCTGGGAGCGGTGAAAGCTCCCCCTCCCTCCATGGCACGAGTGCAAAGTGGCAGACGTGCGTGCCGTCAGCTGGGCACCCCCCCCCCCCGATGAATGGGAGTCGGGGTTGGGGGTGGGGGGTCGCTTACCTTCCTGCTTGTGGGGCGGAGGGCTTGCTGGGGTGGGCCTGGGTCTCCCGCCTTCTGCGTTCAGGGAGGAAAACAGTTCGAAGGCCACTATTACAGAGGTCTTAGTGCCATCTATTCCGCCCAAAGAGTGGAGTTCACAGCACAGACCCCAGCGCCAGCAGCCCTGCTGGGGACAAGCGAGGTGGGGGGGGTAAGGGCTCCCCCCCATTATTTTGGCCGCCAGGGCACTGGGCACACACCGCCTCAGCCCCTGCCCTTCGGGGCGCTTTCCTGATGTTTGTTCAGCCTTGTGCTACCGGTAGTTACCACCTGCCCCCACCCCTGCCAGCAAAGAGAGGGAAACTGAGGCACGGGGCAGGGGCAGTGACTTATCTGAGGCTGGGGAATAGAACCCAGGGGTCCTGGTGCTCAGCCCCTCCTGCTTCAGCCACTCGTCCTCGCTCCCCTCCCAGAAACGGGACTAGAACCCAGGCATCCTGGCTCCCAGTTCTAAGGAGCTGGTAGGCAGCTGGCCAGTCTCACGTTACAGGGCTAGAGTCTGGGATAGGGACCCCCAAAGACCCATTAGGAAGCAGGCTGCAGTACCCGGGTCTCCCTCTAGAGGGTGCCCATTCACGGCTCCCCACTCGCAGCTCAGCGGGATAGGGAATTCTGAGGGGGGCAGCGACTGCCAGTTGGGGACCCCCCCTCGCTGCCCTGCCGGGGTGCCAGGCTACGCACATGGGCATGGCAGAAGATGGAGCAGGGCTGTGGAGGGACAGGCAGGAGTCATGGCACCGCAGTGGGGCAAGGGGGGAGATCCAGCATTCGGGGGGAGAGGGGGGAGCTGGGATGAGGGCTGGGTGGGGGGTTACCTCTCCGTGATGAGTTAGGGTCCTGCCAGGACGGTCGCACCACATAGGAACCTGGGGAGGCGCGAGAGACAATTCATCTCCATCGCCCTGACGCCCAGCCACCCTCCTCTAACCTCTAGGCCCCACTCCCTCCCCGAGCTGGGCACCGAACCCAGGTGTCCGGGCTCCCAGCCCCCCGTGCCCTAACCCCTAGGCCCCACTCCCCTCCCAGAGCTGGGCATAGAACCCAGGAGTCCTGACGCCCAGCCCCCCCTGCTCTAACCACTAGACCCCACTCCGCTCCCAGAGCTGGGCACCGAACCCAGGGGCTCAGATGTGCTGGGCCCAGCACACAGCAGGAGGCGGGGTGTATGTGTGTATGGGGGGGGTGTGCACCATCGAGGGAGGGAGGGGGGGACCTGGATCACAACCTGGGGGCAGTGGTGGATTGGCCCAGGGACCCTGGCCAGTTGGGGGGCCCCTGGAAAAAATCCGCCACGGGGCGGCGGAAGCCCAGAGCCCAAGCCGCAGGGCGGGGGAAACCCCAGCACCCCAACCCTGGTCCCCAGCAGAAGTGCAGGGGGAAAAGCCCAGCACCCCAACCCCCACTGCAGCCCCGGGACTGGAGCTCTCACTCCCCACGATGACCCAGGGGCCGTGGCAGGGGGGGACAGAGCTTCTCCGGTCCTGGAGGGGCAGACAGGGGCAAACGGGCTGCAGGGCCACAGTGTGTGTGTGTGTGTGGGGGGGGCGGCATGACCGTGAGTGGAACAGGGGTGGGGCTGTGGAGGGAGGGGCAAAATGGGGTGGGGTCATGGGCGGTGCCGCAGGCAGAAGGGGCAGAGACGCAGGCAGAAGGGGCGGGGAGGGGCCCCCCACTTAGTCTGGCCACAAAAACTTAATCGGCCTCCGCCTGGGGGGCGGCCAGGTACCTGTGCAGTTGGGCGTCTGGTTGAGCACGGACGTCCCGCTGACGGGTTTGCCCTCGGTGGTGGAGCACCAGCAGTAGCCCGTCTGCCTGTGGCACTGCACCTGGGCGGGGAGGGACGCACAAGGCAGGTGACCCCGAACGGGAGCTTGGGGATTTGCAGGGGCGAGATTTGGACTTTCGGGGCCGGGATGGGGCAAGTCTCTCAAAAATTCTCGGGGGGGGGGGGGGTATCAATCCCCTCGCGGAGCCTGGCCCCATTGAGCACACCCCATTTCCAGGATCCGCCCCCCTCTCCCGGGGTCCCCTGAAGGGAGGCCGCACCCCATGCCCATGGCCCTGCAGGTTAGTTGTCCAGTTTCTGCACAGGGGCTCTATGGGATGGCATTCATGCCACCCCCCCACTGGAGGGTGCTGCGTGGCAGGGACCCCCCCATGCCCAGACCCCACCCATGTTGATACAAGTGGGGGGAGGAGTGGAGATCTGGGGTGAACAGCGGGGGGTCACCTCTGGGCAGGGGTGGTGACAGCCAGAGCGTAGCATGTCCACCCCTTGCAGCCGACGAGGGCTGGGAGGAGGGGGGTTCTCCATGAAGGCTGTGGGGTGCAGATGGACCCCGCAGTTCTCCCCCAGAGGAGGTGGGGGGGGGGAGAAGCATGCCCCCCCACACCCTGCCATTACCTGCAAGAAGGAGCCGTCCTCGTTGCACTCAGGGATGTAGATGGAGTCCGCCTGGCGCCGGGCCAGGGCGGCTGCGCGATCCTCTTGGCACCGGGTGAGGTTCAGGCCTGCAGGGGGAAAGGCGAGGGTCAGAGGGGGTCACGGGGGGGCTGCTGGATCCCACAGGTCCGCCCAGGGGCTGGGGGCAAGGGACCCATGCCTACAGCCCTGGCCTCACCCAGTTCCCAAGCCAGGGAATTCCCCACCCCACCCAGCCGGACTGTCAGATCGGGGAGCGGGAACCTCTCCGAGGGCAACTTAACTCTCCCCCCGGCCAGGGCTCTACCTACTGGTGGGGTCGTGGTGGGCGCCCCCACAGCGGAAGCGGGGCAGTGCCTGGAGGAGGGGCTCCTGGCACCGGGCGCGCTGGAAGACACACTGGGATTTGTACAGTTTGCCGTCGGAGGCGCAGACGGGCCGGTGGCGCTCGCGGGGGCATTCGGCTGGGCATGGCGGCCCCCGCTCGCTCTCCGAGATGATGAACTGCAAAGAGAGGAGGGGCGGAGAGAGATGTGAGATGTCTGCCCCCACCAGATCCACCCTGCACCGAACCCTTTGCCCCCCCAGATCCACCCTGCATGGCCCCCTTGCACCACCAAAATCTACCCTGCATGGCCCCCTTGTCCCCCCAAATCCACCCTGCACCGAACCCCTTGTCCCCCTAGATCCACCCTGCATGGCCCCCTTGCACCACCAAAATCTACCCAGCATGGCCCCCTTGGCCCCCCAAATCCACCCTGCACCGAACCCCTTGTCTCCCCCAGATCCACCCTGCACTTCTCCAAATCCACCTTGCATGGCCCCCTTGTCCCCCCCAGATCCACCCTGCATGGCCTCCTTGTACCCCCCAAATCCACCCTGTATGCCCCCCCATATCCTCCCTGCACAGCCCTTGCACCCCCAAATCCACCCTGCCTGGCCCCCTTGTCTCAGCTCATAGCCGCCCCCCCTGAATTCAGGCTGACTAGAGAGTGCCCCCTGCAGGGGGGGAAGGGGTACATGAGCAGGAACCCCCCCATGGAACCTAGCCCTATGGATGAATAAGGCCTCTCAGTTCATCAGTAGCTCTCCCAGCGCTCGGTCAGCATCAGTCACCCCATTTTACAGAGGGGGAAACTGAGGCACGGGGGGGGGGCATGATTTGCACGAAGCTTTCCAGCTGGCAGGGCCGGGAACAGAAGCAGCGTCTCCGGCTTCCCAGTCCAGCGTGCCAAGCACTAGGCCACCACGGAAAGAGCACGTCGCCGGTTACCTGAGGCCTGTAGCCCTCTAGCGTGGACCCAGGCAGGTGGTGACGGGAGGCCAAGGTGTTCGCTAGACTATCAACACAGGAGGTGCCCCATGGACAGGAAATGGGGGAGCCCCGCCCTGGAGTTCTCCATAGACCCAGGCTGAAATTCACCCCTCCTCCCCGGCTCCCTGTGTGACTTGGCCGGGGGACAGGAGTTGGTTTAACTAATTGCACAGTAAATAAACGCCAGGCAAAGGGGGGGGGGGGGGGCATTAAAAGCCACTAAGTTTTCAGACTTCATTTGCTTGATGCCGGCGTTTTTTCCAGAGCGAGCGCCCAGACCGCAGGCTGGCGGGGAGCAGGACAAGCCAGCCACTTAAAGCAGCCAGCGTAACCCTTTAGGTGCCCGGCGGGCACACGCCGTTCTCTCCCCCTTTGGACCTGCCCGGACACCTGGGTTCCTCCAGCTCTTTTCTGACAAAGGCCCTCAATGACCGGAGGTCAGTTAAGCCACGCTTGGCGAGGGGAAAGGAGGGACTTGCCCCCTATTTTATTGGGGGGTGGAATCTTGAAGTGCAAGGGAAAGGAAGCACTTGCAAGAGATCACATGGGGGAGCCAAGAATAGGACCCAGGTGTCCTGGCTCCCCTCCGCCCCCCCAGCTGTCAATTCACGGGGGCCGGGGGGGGGATCCCCCTCCGAGTTAAAGGGCACTTCCCAGGGGTGCTCCCATCCCTCCTGGGGCCAGGTTCTCAAGCCAGCAGTTCACCTTGGCCAAGGGGAGCGGGCTCCACTCCTCCCCCGCCAGTGGGAAGCAGCGACCCAGGGAGTGGGCATTGGCACACCAGCCCAGAGGGGCCTGGGCCCCTCTGCCAGTCTCCGGTGGCCAGGCACGGGTAACTTGGTAGCTGGGCCGGAGAGAGAGAGAGAGGCAGGCAGTCAACCCAAGGCCTTGCCCCAAACAAGAATCTCCTCTTTGGTGCCCACACGCCGGGGGCACCGTGCCAGCGAGGGGGGATTGGCAGCTGATGGCTTGGACTCAGGGGAGCCCTGCCATACCTCCAGTGCCAGGCTGGAGGGGGGAGGAGGCGGGCAACGTTTCAGGTCCTCGGGTGGATTAATGGGCAGGTTGTTGCTTGCGCTTGTAAACCGGGAGAGCGTCTGTCTGGTGCCCGGCCCACCCGCGTCCCCGGGGCAGAACGCGGCTCCCTTCCCAGGCTTGGCTCAGCTGGGGTCGGCCGCCCCGCCAGGAGCGCTCCAGGTGGGTGGTTACGGGGGCTGAAGTGTGTGGTGACAGTAAAGGGCTCATGGGTAAGGGGGAATGCATGACACCCCTGGGTATCCCATTCCTGCCCCCCAGCTTTTCTAATGCCCCTCACCCGACCCACAGCCCCCTGCTGTCCCAGCCCTGGGTGCCCCACGGATACCCCTCAACCCGACCCACAGCCCCCTGCTATCCCAGCCCTGGGTGCCCCACGGATACCCCTCAACCCGACCCACAGCCCCCTGCTATCCCCGCCCTGAGCGTCCCCCTGCCCCACTGATGCCCTTCAATCCCCAGATTTCAGGAGCCGGGCTCTGCAGGACGTTCCACGGCAGGAAATGGGTCCCTGCCACGATCCCATCTTGGGGTGTGCCAGCCCAGGGGTTGGTGGGGCAGAGCCCCCTGCTCACAGGGCATGGAGCCAGGTAACCTTTGATCCCCCTCCCCCATAAGTTCACACACTGCTCTGGCCCATGGGAACGGAGACCGTCACTGACCAAGCAATGCGGGATCTTGAGACAGGACAGAGAGAAAATCCAGGATTTGGGGGGAACCTGATTGTTCCCACTCTCGATCCTGGATGCCCAACCCCAAGGGTTTGTACAGCACCGAGCACATGGGGGCCTGGTCTGTGACTGGGGTGCCTAGGTACTACCGTAATACACCTCATAGCAATAAAAATGGACAGCGCCTGGCACATCGGGAGACCTGGGACCCCCCATTGCGCTAGGTGCTGTGCATTTAGGTGTAATATGGTAGCACCTAGGAGTCCCAGTCAGAAGTCAGGCCCCCAGGTGCTACCGTAATACACCTAAAAGCAATAAACTTGTACAACCCCTAGTGGTGGATTGAGATGAAGCAGGGCGGACAGTGGGTGGGAGTCCTTCCATCCTATCACCCCACCGCAGGGGGCGAGTGGAGCTGTCAGTGGGGGGGTCACCCAAGAAGCTCTGAGGTACATGTCCGGCCCCCATTATTGAAGTATCTGAGCCCCTCCCAGGGCTGTTGTCCCCATTGTAGAGAGGGGGAAACTGAGGCAAGGAGTGGCTAAGAGACCTGCCCAAGCTCACACAGGGAGCCTGTGGCAGAGCAGGGGTGTGATCGCAGGCGGGTGCCCCAACCACGGCACACACGGCCCCCTGCAATTCAACCCCGCCAGCTTCCCCCCTCCCCCAGCTGGTGCCCCTCAGACCTGACCCGCAAACACCTGCAAGTCCACCCCCGGCTTCTCCCTCCCCAGCTCCGCTGGTGCCCCTCAGTCCTGACCCGCAGCCCCCTGCAGTTCCACCCCCGGCTTCTCCCTCCCCAGCTCCACTGGTGCCCCTCAGTCCTGACCCGCAGCCCCCTGCAGTTCCACCCCCGGCTTTGCTGCGCCCCGACCCAAGCCCTGCTGCTGCCCTTTGCCAGAGGCAGATAAGAGGCACTTGAGGGTTTTTGGGGTGGGGGGAGTGGGCAATGGGGCCACTTGGAAATACAGAGGCCTGTGCTTCCAGGCTGCCTGTCTGATCGGCTCTCAGTAGCCCACCCAGAGCTGGTTCTGACCCCAGTTCCCACCCCCCTGCAACACCCGGCATTGTCCACGGCTTGAATTCTGTCCCCAGGTCCTGGCACGCTCCGGGTGCCACACCTGCTCCCCGGACAGACCAGCAGCCTCCATGCTTCTGGGCCACAATCCCCACCCAGGTCCTCCCCCTGGCGCCAAGGGGCCGGGATCCTGCGGGGCCGCGGGCGTTGGCATGCGAAGCGGGTGGCGGGCGCCGAGGCCAGGTGCTGGCTGCCGTGCGAAGGGCAAAGCTGTTGACAGAATGATGGGACGGTGACATAAACCAGCGGGGGCGAGTGGGCGCGAACTGGCCGAAGCTCCCAAACCCTCACGCGAAGAAGAGCCCTAGACACACACGGCGCTTTTCAAAAAACCAGCCCTGGGCCAGTGGCACCCCCCCACAGCCCGCTGCAAACAGGACACCAACCGAGAGCCCCCCCTAATAAATACACCCGCCGTCTCTTTCCATCAAAGGCGTCTCTTAGCCACACAGACGTGACATCACTCCTCCTGCCTCTCCCCGAGACGGGTCCCCCACCCTGCTAGGAGCTGGGACAGCTGGCACGGACTAGCCCCCCAAGCTGCCTCCAGTCCCCCAGCTGCGAGTCCATCCCTGGCTGAGTCTCCGCTCCCCTCTGGCTCTCACCCGGCAGATGCTAGTCACCGCAGGCTGCTGGTGGACTGAGGCTGGTAGCAGCTCAGAGGCCATGGTGATGGGCATGCTAGAAGAACCCGGCTATAGAGTGCCACCCCCCCAAACCACGCACAGACACTATTAATAGACCAGGCCTCCTGGACCCAGCTCAACGCCCTGCCACCACACCTCTCCGAGAATTCACTTCCCCTTTGTCAAGGAGTCTGGTGGCACCTTAAAGACTAACAGATTTATTTGGGCATAAGCTTTCGTGAGTAAAAACCTCACTTCTTCGGATGCAACAAGAAGTGAGGTTTTTACTCACGAAAGCTTATGCCCAAATAAATCTGTTAGTCTTTAAGGTGCCACCAGACTCCTTGTTGTTTTTGTAGATACAGACTAACACGGCTACCCCCTGATACTTCCCCTTTGTGTCCCCCCCAAATATGCCACGGCGGGTCTGAGATGTCACCCTTCCGCGCGGAGCTCTGCGGCTGGCTCCAGCCACTAGAGGGGACATGACACACATATCTAGCCAGTGTGGTATAAAGTCACTGGGGGGGGAGGGCGTGGCATTAATGAGGGAAGCTCCCTACCCCCCACTCTACTGCTGCTCACAGGCAGGTCCCCCACTCTTCAGGCAGCGGGTCCGAGCTGTGTATCCCAGGCCACCAGCCCCCACAGGCCGAAGCCAGCTACCCCACTGAGACCAAAGCATCCCCGCCCGTAGCAGACACGACTGCCATTGGCCCCAGGCACAGAACAGGAGGGATTGAGGGGCGCCAGCACCCGAGACCCTCCCCCGCCCCGCCAATGGCAGGGAAGTTAGACCAACCCCAGGTCATCCCAGCAAGTGACCCGCACCCCCTGCTGCAGAGGAAGGTGAAACCCCATCAGGGTCCCCGCTGATCTGAGCTGGGGGGGGGGGGGGAAATTCCTTCCTCTGGCGATCAGTTAGACCCTGAGCACAAGCCAGAACCAGCCAGGCAAGCGCGGGCGAGAGACGGAACAATCGGGGCTACCTCAGAGCCCCAGCTCACCCCGTCTAGTGCCCCTTCCCCAACCGGGCCCATCCCTGCTGGTTCAGAGGAAGGATATTTAAAAAACAACAACAAAACCTTCCCTGAACAAAAGGGGGGGGGGGGGGGCATCCCTTCCTGACCCTGGCCAGCAGAAGCCCTGAAGCATGAGATTTAGGAACAGAAGAAAGAAACTGGAAGTGAGCCCCAAGGTTGCCAGGCCCTGCCTCCCCCTTCACAAGCAAGCAGCAGAGGGAGTGAGGGGGGGGGTGTGAAGACATCAGCTCAGTCCATCCACCCCCACTCCCACCAGAAGAGTGGCTCGTGACTTCCTCCAGGCATGCAGTCTCGGTGCTTTGTGGGGGGAAGGTATCAGAGGTCTCCTACAGCAGGGGAAGGGAAGGAGAGCTCCTGGCTCTGCCACTCACCAGGGAACCCAGGCGTCCTGACTCCGACTACCCCACACTTCCCTCTCGTAGTGGGGGGGTTGCTGCAGGAACAGCTGCTCCACTCCAGAGGCAGCTGCATCTCAGCACTGGCTGAGGGACCCCCGTACAATCAGCTGCTCCACCCCAGAGGTAGCTGCATTGGGCGAAGCCGGCCCACATGCACACAGACGGGAATACAGCCCTGCAGTCTGCTCCTCAGAGGGTCACGGGCTCCCTGCGTGGGAGCAGAGGCGAGACAGCCGGCCCACTGGCTCCCGTCATGGCTGGGGACCCGAGCCGACACGCGCTTTTCCCGGCCGCTGCGCTGCGGTTACAAAGGCCACGTGGCAGTTGAGCCCCCAAGGTTTATTTACTCTGCACCAGCCTGCGGCTCCAGTGAACCCCGACAGGCAGGATGAAGGGAGTGGCCCCAGGCAATCCCTGCCCCCCTGACCCAGCCAGGCCTGGGGACAGGAGAGTTGCAGGGGGGGGGATGCTGTATATCCCAGCCTGGGGGGCGTTCCTTCCACCCCCTTGTCTTTCCTTACCTAGCCACCTGCACCAGGCACCCCTCTGCACCCAACCCGACGGCCCAGGCACGGGAGATCACAGCTCTTCCTCAGAGTTGGGGGGAGGAAACGCATGAACAAACGGGCAAGCCCTGGAGCGCTTGCCTCGCCCACCAGCTGGGGGACTGGCTGCCCACTGAGTGGTTTGTGGAGCTGGCCTCAAGACGGGCACGTTTAGTGGAAGAACTGGAGTCAAAGTGCCCGATACGAGGCTTCGCGGCTTCCTCTGTGGCCCAGGGGTGAAGTCTCTGGGCTGGGATCCAAGAGCACCAGATTCCAGGCCCATCTACGTGCCTCAGTTTCCCCAGATGTAAGATGGGGATAATGATCCTGACTTGATCTAGTTAGACTGTGAGCAGTTGGGGGCAGCCCCCTGATGCAATAGGGGAGCCCCCCCCTGCTCTCAGGCAAGGGCTCCAGCCCCAATCGTAACCTCCACAAATAAGTCAGGCTCCAAGCAGTTTATTAATAATCAGCCGTTGGGCTTCGTTACCGTTTAGCTGGGAAACCTACTCCACTGAGTTATTGTCTTTTCATCAAGGGTCGCTCAGGACGGTTCTCACCAGGAGGTTAATTCTGGCAGCTGGAGCCAGAGACCGCACCCTGTCCCCGCCCAGCCTCAGCTGCATCACCACCTCGCAGCCATGGCCAGGAGACAGCACGGCCGCCCTGACGAGCCGGTCCAACCCCTGGGGGACCACGGAGCCCAGCCCTAGAGAGCAATGCCTTTAAACACCAATATTTGGTTAGATTTCTCTTCCCACCTCTACTCCAGCCCTGGAGCGGGGCGGACGGACGCCCCCAGGGAGCGTGTCCCCTCCCCGTTGGAAGGCGGGTGCGGCTGGCCAGCTCCTGGCAGACGCCCGCCGCACGCTCAGGGCCCTGGCAAGCCAGCCCCGTCCATCTCAGGGCCGTGTCCGTCCCCCCCGCCCCCAAGACTCCCGCTGATTCTCCTGGCCGCCGGCGCCTGCCAACGCACACAGACGGGTCCATGCAGCTGTCAGCCGGGGGTAATTTGTTAGGGCCTCTGGTGGCACAGAGATGCGCTCCCGGCTCAGCCCCTGCCACCGAGTCAAAGGGCCATTGTGTACCTGCCACACGCGCCCCCCCCCCCCCGCTTCCTTCCCTGCCCCCCTCAGACAACAAGAGCCTTCGCTGTATAAGGCCGCTGTGGAGGCCTGGCCGAGAGCGACTGGGCCAGGCTGATGAAGGGGGCCCTTAGCCTGAGAAGGGAAAAGGGGGGTTGGGGAGAAATAATCCATGGGGCTGAAATTGACTCAATCTTGAAGATGAGATCATAGACCCCTTCCCTCTGTGCCCCCCCCTCAGGATTTCTGCCCAAAAGAGGCTTTTAAGCAATGAAGGGGAGGATAGATTATTAATAACCAGGTGATTGAGAGTCGAATCTCCAGCCCTCCCCTCCCCGGTGCTACAGGGACAGGGAAGGGGATGCTACGGAGTTTGAGGGGGGATCCCAGGGCTGGGCTAGCAGGGGGCTGTGGGTCAGGACCGAGGGACACAGGCAGAGTGTACAGGGGTGGGGTCGAGGGGGAGCCCAGGCTTGGCCTAGCGGGGGGGGGGGGGGGAGCAAATATCTACCTGTGCTTTCACCTAGTTACCAATCCACATGCCCCTGCCTCGAGCAGAGTTCCATTGGGCTACTCCAAAACCCTGTGAAATGTGACAGGCGGAAGAGGAGGGGTCCCTTCCTGCTAGGCTACCCCTCCCCCAGTTTACATTTCTAGCTCCCAGTCCCATGTACCCCACTGCTCCCCAGAGCCTGTTCCCTCATGCAGCAAGCACCGGCTCCAATTCTTCCCAGGCCCAGGGATGCTGCCAAAAAACTGGGCCGGCTGGCGTTGACCAGCAGATGCGCTGAGGAGCCGCGGAGGCACTGGGGCTGCCTGCAGACTCAGGCAGATGGGGCTGCACCCCTGGGAGACATTTGGAAGCTTCTCTGGTGCCGCGAGGGCCAGAAACCGGCTGCTCAAAGTTCTGTCTCTTTCACCAGCGCTAGGTTCAACAAGATCAGAGCAGGAGGTTGGGGGTGGAGGGTGTCCTCTCTGCTCCAGCAAAATGGGACTCTGGCCAGAGAGATTCCCCCTTTCCAGGTCCTCAGCCTGACCCCTCCCAATTTGGGAAGGATGCGGGGAGGGGAATGAAAGGACCAGGCCTGCCTCCCCCCCACCCTGATTTCCCTGGCACAAGCGGCCTCTTAAATCCATTAATGGCCCTCCCACACCTGAGGAGAGCGCGCTGTCTGGCGTTTCCCCTTCACATGCTGCTCTTGCACCTTGGCCCGGGTCCTGGGACAGCGCGTTCATTGCCCCGGGCGGCAGCGCCTGGGTGGGTTCCCACCGCCTGTACTGCGCAGGATTCTGCCTGGAAATGGGCCGAGGGGGGTGGGGGAGGAGAGTGGGATGGGGGAAAATCCCTGCTAATTTCCTGATTTCCGCCCCCCCAGCTCTGCCTACCCTACAGAGACATCTGGATCTGCATCGCATTGGCATGGGGGGGGGGGTGGAATGGAGCAAGCGGGGTGGGGGTAGGTCTTGGGGCATGCATGGGGTGAGGGCGCGGTCTGCGCTGTGTCACCTCTGCCACATTGCTGCTACCTTGGGGGAGCCGTGGTGGAGGGCAGAGCAGATGCTACCATGAACTCAGCCGGACGCTTTCAGGGCCTGGTACCTTAGAGCCCCCCCAAGATGCACAAGAGGAGGGGGCAGGAGGAGACCTTGAAGAGGTGGATGTGGAGTTACACCCCCCCCATAATGCACCCCTACAATAGCGCCACCACCTCCACCCTCAGCACACACCACTCTCCCCTCCCATCCCTTCAGGCAGCGCAGCCTAGTGGTACGAGCACTAGACTAGGACTCAGCAGGCCTGGGTTCAATTCCTGGCTCTGCGGCTGGGGGAACCACGAGTGAATCCCTGTCCGGCTCCATGCCTCAGTTTCCCCACTCTGTAAAGGGGGAGAATGCTCCCTGCCTGCCTTTGTAAAACGCCTCGAGATCAATGGATGAAAATGCCAGATAAAAGCCAAGGATCAGAGCTCGGGGGTGGGGAATATCAGATTAAGAAGCCAGGAAGATGGTTATCTTGGTTCTAGCCCCAATCCCCTCAACTGCGTTTGGTCATTAGCCAAGACCGTAAGTTCTTTGGGCCCGGGACTGTCCCCCTACACATGTGTCCGTACAGCACCTAGCACCATGCCTGCCTTGCATGCTCCCCCGCTCCAATCCCTCTAGCGGCCATATAAACGGCCCCTCTGAGTCTATCAGCATACTATCTCCCCCAGCCCCACATGGTTCTCGTGTGCAGCAAATCCCCAGGCCAGACCTACTCCAGGAACCCACAGCCTCAGGCAACCCCAAGACAAACATCTCCCTGCTGCCAAAGCAAACCGGAGATGTGAGGACAGCGCTGGAGGGGACTTGATCCCAATTCAAGTTCCCATCAAGAGGAGACAAGGCCCCAGGCCGCACACCTGGCTCGGGCTCCTGCTACGGAGACGGGTGGAGGAGGAACCGGGCACGCAGGTGAGCGAGAGAGCGGGACACCTGGAGTTCTGTGCTGTGGGGACCCAGCGTGGGAAGCAGCCTCTGTTCCCCCCCCACCCCCTTTCCGATCCCCCCACATGGAGAAGCGCAGATGTAGCAGGAAAGATTTTCAGGAAGAGGAGCCTAGAAACAGAGGCCTCGGTAAAGTGTTAGGAGGAGAAAAACAGCTTGATGGTCAAACTTGTCCTGTAGGAGCCTTAATATCTACCTGTGCACACGGATTGAGGTGGAGCTGGGAAGGGAAGGGAAGGAAATTCTATGAGGATTTTTGGGTGGTGGGGGAAAATCAAATTCACACACAAAACAAAATTGTGACCGACGAACAAAACGATTCCATTCGAGGCAGAGTGGAGGTCAATCGAAACCTTTCTCCAACTCCTAAAATATTTTGATTTTGGCCCTTTTAACGTCAACCAAAGTTAAATTGCAAAACACAGAGTCGTTTGGCACTAAGACACAAACCTGGAAACGGCTGAAACAAAAAGTCCCGTTCTGACCATTTTGAAATTCTCAACAGCGAGTCAGGAAATGCATCAGGACTGACTCTTTCCCCAGGAACAGTCTTGCTCTCAATAAAGCTGCTTGTGGGGGACTTTTTGCCCACATTTTTCATCGAAACATTCCCCAGCCAGATCTAATTTTAGGAACCCGGTTTTTTGGAGCTCTTTAGCCATATAATTAAGGTCCCTCCCCCGTTACTGAGGGAGTCTCCTATTATTAAGGCTGGAAGTCTTAAAACTAGCTCAGCTCACTTTTCACCCGTGGTGACCTCTTATGTAAAAATTAGAGTGGAGAAGAGCGAGGCTCGGGACATGAGAGCAGTTCTCAAGTACATAAATGGTTGTTACAAAGACGAGGGGTGGAAACAGGGGCAGCTCTAGGTTTTTTGGCCACCCCAAGCACGGCAATTAGGCAGCACGCGGATTCGGCGGCGTTTCTGCGGGTGATCTGCCGGTCCCGCGCCTTCGGCGTACCCACCACTGAATTACCGCCGAAGCCGTGGAACCGGCGGACCTCCCGCAGACAGGCCGCCCTCACAGCGACCGGCAGGCCGCCCCCCACGGCTTGCCACCCCAGGCACGCACTTGCTGCACTGGTGCCTGGAGCTGCCCCGGGTGGAAATGATTCTCCTTAACCTCTGAGGATAGGACAAGAAGCAATGGGCTTAAACTGCAGCAAGGGAGGTCTAGGTTGGACATTAGGAAAAACTTCCTAACTGTCAGGATGGTTAAACACTGGAATAAGTTGCCTACGGAGGTTGTGGAATCTCCATCATTGGAGATTTTTAAGAGCAGGTTAGACAAACACCTGTCAGGGATGGCCTAGATGGTGCTTGGTCCTGCCAGGAGTGCAGGGGACTGGACTAGATACCTCTCGAGGTCCCTTCCAGTCCTATGAAAGGCTGCTACAGGTAGCTTCAGACAGGGGTTTCGCTGTGACATCCCCCCGCCCCCATATCTTGGAAGATTCAGTGGTAGCCAGGTGGGACCTCAATAACAGCTGGGTAGAAATTTGAAATGTTGGGATTTCAAATCGTTCTGTTCTGAGACAAAGAAGAAAAAAAAAAGTTCCTCTGAAACCAACAAAAAACCTGAACCAAACAATACAGTTTGTTTTGGGTCAAAGTGTTTTGTTCCCATGTTGACCTTTAAACCATCTTTTAAAAATATATTTAAAAAAAATGAATTTTGTTTTGAAAGGGCAAAAAATAAAAATGTTCCGTCTCAAAACTGTCAAAACAGGATGTTCTGAGATTATTGAAATGCTCCTTTTGTTGCCCCCCCCACCCCACCCCACCAAAAAAAACAAAAAAGATGAAACTGACAGGATCAGAAAGACGTCAGTTTCCATGAAAGCGGCATTTTCTTCTACAAGGACGCTGATGAAGAGTTTCCAGTCAGCACCGCTCAGCCCCTCCTCACAACCCCGCAGTTTACAGCACGGGATCTGGCCAGACAACACGAGCTTTTGGTGTGTTGCAGCCGCACCGGATAATGTTTGCCCCCGATGGCCTTAGAGGTGGCTGGCACTCATGCATGCAACTCCACAAGCGGAGAGATGCAGAAAAGGCTGGGTGGCTAAGCCAATCTCTTGGGAGTCTGGTCTCCATCCAGCCCCTTCCACCAGCCCCGCATGCAGCTGGCAGGGAGCCCTCCGGCCTGCCCCGGGCAGCGCTGATATTCTAGCATGGGTAAAGCCGGGCCACCTGTTGCATCAGGGAGTCAAGGTCACGCGCCAGCCAGCGAACCCAGCCCGTATTGATCACTTTCCAGGGTGCGTGCCGGCTAGGCCCCCAACTGACTAAGGCCGACCTATACAAGGCCCAAGAAGGGATGACGGCAGCATGGGGCCGGGGAAGCTGTGATTAAAATTAGAAGGTGCATCAGCACCCAGACAGGCGGGGTCAGGCACTAAATACAGACGCTGGACACCCCCGGCAGTAGCTTGCACCACAGGCAAATCTGTGCTAAGCAACCCCCCTGAAGCTATGCGACGCAGCGTACCTTCCTGTCCAATAACCCCACTACAGTTCTGGGGGAACCTCCACCCTGTTACAACCCCCCCCCCATGGTTATTTTGCATGCTGGTTGCTTATAAACTGTGGTTTCCTCGTTAAACTGCCCCACTCTCATTGGACTGGGCACCTGCCTTGTTGATATGCCCATCTGGGCGTTCATCTGAGATCCCGCCAACTCATTCCACCCGCCGCCCTCGCTTACCAGCCAGTTCGGCTTTTGCCAACCTAGAGGCTAGAAGCTCTGGGTTTTGCTAGATGCTCACCAGAGCCATGCAGTTGTAACCCACTATGCGGGGTCTTTTCTACACCCCCAACCCCACCTGTGCTGGGGATGGCTCAGAATGAAAGCCTGTTCCTCGCTTTCCGCTCTGCAGTCCCCCCCATCCGATCCCCGGTCTATCACACCAGGTGCTGCACAGACCCCGACCGAGATCAGCCTTCCTCCCCCCACAGGCGCTGCACAGACACGTAGCAAGACTGTCCTTGCCCTGAAGGTCTTTGCAGCTAAATAGCAAGGGCAGCCCTCTTTTGACAGTTGGGGAAATCGAGGCACGAAGACTAAATGACTCAGAGAGCCGACGGCGGAACCAAGACTTGAACCCAGATCTTGAATCCCTTTTGCTCATGTGAGGGGGCGAGTTACTAGATCCTTCAAACCGCAGATTTAACAGCATTGAATCCCACCAGGGTTCACCCCACTGGCTGGGAGTTTTGCTCTGGTTTTAACAGCAGCGTGCCCAAGAGCCCAGGCTTGTAAAATCAGTTCCCCGGGGCGGCGCAGGCAGCTAGATAAGGGGTCTCCCAATGGGAACGATCGGGGAGATTTGTGCCCAAGGGCGGTCGCTTGCTCTGTGCTGGGGAGTTTCCTAGCTTCTCCTTCCAGCCCGCGGGATGGACTCGAACCAAGAACCAGAGGGGACAAAGCACAACCAGCGTCTCACCCAACACGCCTTCCGCGAGGCCGAGTCAGAAGCCGATTACTTCAAGGCCTGGATGGCCATCTCCAGGCACGTCCTCCGCCTGAGCACGCGGCATGTGGCAGGAGCTCCTGGGTCACGGCTCTGCGATCGCAAGTGCCAACAGCCAGTCCCTTCCGCACAAGGATCTCAAAGCCCTTTGAGGAGCACTTGGGCTTATCCTAGAATCTCAGGGTTGGAAGGGACCTCAGGAGGTATCTAGTCCAACTTCCTGCTCAAAGCAGGACCAACCCCAACTAAGTCATCTGCTTGCACCCGTTCTCTTCCCAGGGGGTAGGTTAAAAAAACAAAACAAAAAATCCACACCTTATTTTGTAGAAAGGGAAACTGAGGCACAGAGAGCAGAAGCGACTTGCCCTATGTCACAGAGCTGGCAGAGAACCAGGAGTCCTGGCTCCCCCATTCCTGCTCTAACTCCCTTATTAAATATCAGGGGGGTCGCCGGGTTAGTCTGCATTCACAAAAACAACGAGGAGTCCAGGGGCATCTTAAAGACTAACCGATTTATTTGGGCATGAGCTTTCGTGGGTAACCCCCCCCCCACTTCTTCAGATGCATGAAGTGAAAATTACAGACACAGGAGACAGTGTTTCCACAGAGCCCTCTGCACCCCACGAGCTGCAAACACAGAGCTCGCCCAGCGCCCCAAAAGGGAAAACCAAACCTTGCAAAACCAAAACCTGTAGGAGGAGCTTCTGTGCGGGGGGAGACTCCGTCTGCTCAGCCCCACGCATGGGACACGGCCCCGGCCCGACCCTCTCACCGCGCCAAACCACGAGGCAAAGGGAGTTTCTGCCACAGGCCTTGCCAGCCGGGGCTGACCCCCCACCCCACAGATAACCCTCCCCAGGGAGCCTGGAGAGGAGCCCCAGCAGACCCCTCCCCTCCGTAGCAGCCAGGAAAGCAGCTCCCGGAGACTAAACTATAGGACTTAAAGCACAGGCCATCCATAGCTACGCCCAGCCCCTCACCCCACTCCCTATAGCCCTCCCCTGCCCCATAGCCAAAACCCACCTCTAGCCCTCCCAACCATGCTCCCCTGGGGCTAGCCCCACCCCGCTCCCTATAGCCATCCCCTCTTCCCCTGCCCCATAGCCAGAACCCACCTCTAGTTCCACAACCATGCTCCCCTTTGGCTAGCCCCAGCCTGCTCCCTATAGCCCTCCCCTGTTCCCCTGCCCCATAGCCAGAACCCACCTCTAGCCCCACAACCATGCTCCCCTGTGGCTAGCCCCAGCCCGCTCCCTATAGCCTCCCCTGCCCCATAGCCAGACCCCACCTCGAGCCCTCCAACCATGCTCCCCTGTAGCTAGCCCCACCCCGCTCCCTATAGCTAGCCCCACCCCGCTCCCTATAGCCCTCCCCTGCCCCATAGCCAGAACCCACCTCTATCCCCACAACCATGCTCCCCCATAGCTAGCTCCAGCCCACACTTCCTATAGCCCTCCCCTATTCCCTGCCCCATAGCCAGTCCCCTACTTCTAGCCCCACAACATCTACACTCCCCCCATGGCTAGCCCCCTACCCCCACCATGCTCCCTCCTGCCAACCCCCTACTCTCTCCCCACCCCATGATCCTTCCCACTCCTGTCCCCCCCAGAGCCAGCCCCTCATCCCATGCCCTCTCCCACTCTCTGCCCCCCAGAGCCAGCCCCCCTCTCCACTCCCCCCAGAACCAGCCCCTCATCCCATGCCCTCTCCCACTCTCTGCCCCCCAGAGCCAGCCCCCCTCTCCACTCCCCCCAGAACCAGCCCCTCATCCCATGCCCTCTCCCACTCTCTGCCCCCCAGAGCCAGCCCCTCC
>NC_048313.1:3048349-3076321 GCF_013100865.1 Trachemys scripta elegans
CCAGCCCCCATGTCCTTACCCCCCTCTCCTCTCCCCCCAGAGCCAGCCCCTCATCCCATGCCCTCTCCCCCTATCACCCCCGATCACCTTACCGGGGATCTGTCCCATCGCAAGGAGGCCGCCAGCGCGGGGCCCCCCAGGAGCAGCAGAAGCCCCCAGCGGAGGCAGGACATGGCTCGGGGCAAGGCAAATCCCAGAGGCAGCACCCCAGCCCCGGGCTCCCGGTTTATAAAGCCGGAGCGAATCCGATTCCCCCCCGCCCCGCATGTCAAGCCGCTCCGCCAGCCACGTGGAGCCCTCGGGCAACAACAGCTGGGGGCGGAGGAGCCACGCCCCCTTTTACACAAGCCACGCCCACCGCCTCCACCCACCTGGGGGGGAACTTACCTCCGCCCCCCCCCGCGAGGCTCCCGCAGCGCCTGATCCCCTCTCCCTAAGGCCTGGGGAGTTTAATGCCCCTCACAGCACTGGCAGTGCGAGACCGGGCGGCACCCAGCGGCGTGGGTCCCAGGAGATTAGCCAGCCACAGCGGGTGCGGATAGGTGGCCCTTGTGGTCACGGCTAACCCGCTCCCCAGCGCTCAGGGGACAGTGTTTTCCTCAGCCCTGAGCGCTGTAGCGAGGTTGGTGTCATTTGAAGTGTAGACCAGTCTCTAGGTTAGACAGGCAGGGCAGGGTCCACGAGAGGGGGGGGAAGCCGGTACAAATTACCAGGGGCCGGCTTTGTCAGCCCTGTTTAGCCAGTCTGCCCTTGCTGGGGGGGCCCAAAAATTTTTTTCGCCGGGGCTCAAACCTGCTCTCGGCAGCCCTGAGGTAGGGTGGCAGGGGGCTGTAGAATATCAGGGTTGGAAAGGACCTCAGGAGGTATCTAGTCCAACCCCCTGCTCAAAGCAGGGCCAATCCCCAAATTTTTACCCCAGTTCCCTCAATGGCCCCCTCAAGGATTGAACTCACAATCCTGGGTTTAGCAGGCCAATGCTCAGACCAGCATGACTCAGACTCCTAAGTGCAGCTGTGATACACATACCTACGACTGATCAGGGACTGGAGGATGGCGAAGCTACCCCAGCCCAGCCCGCTAGCCCAGCCCCAAGGGGGCTTCTCCTGGGGCGACCCAGGCCAGGACGCTGCAGCCTTACCACAGCTCTTGGAGGAACCGGTCTAACACCGGCTGCTTGCGTTGTCCGGGTTAGGCCTCGGCTACACCTACAAATGAGATCGGCCTAGCTCCAAACCTCAGGGAGATGAAAAACTGTCGTTTGTTCGGTCAGGGCCGGCTTTATGAACTGCGGGGCCCGATTCAAATACCCGGCGGCGGTCCGGGGCTTCGGCGGCACTGAAGGACCCCCCGCCACCAGAATGCCGCCGAAGACCCCCGCAGTGGACCCCCCGCTGGGTGAGTAAAAAAAAAAAAAAATTAAAAAAGCACCTAAGGTGTGGGGCCCTCTTAGGAGCGGGGACCGATTCCAGGGAATCGGCCTAAAGCCGGCCCTGAGTTTGGTCGACCTCCTCGCCGTTGTAGATGTGGTCAGGTCGACCGAAAAATTCTTCCATCCACCGAGCTCCTGCCTCTGAGGTAGGTGGATGAGCGACAGCCATGGACAAACTGTCTGGGACGTAGGCAGGGTTATACTACAGCTCCCCAGGGCGCAGCTACCGGACCGTAGCTGTTCTCCTGTAGCTACTGCAGATGGGTGGATATAGGGATAGATAGAGGGGTGTGTGGGGGATGGATAGATAGAGGGGTGTGGGGGGGATGGATAGATAGATAGAGGGGGTGGATGGGGATAGACAGATAGATGTGTAGACAGAAAGACAGAAATTCTAAGTCAAAAATAGATAACCCCCAATAGATTTGAAAGGGTTTCTTATCCTACACCTCTGTTTTGCACCTGGTTTTAAACAAAACTTCCTGTCATTGGAAGACAGTTAAAACACAAACACTTTCCTCCTTTCCCCCCACCCCCCGATACCCCTCCCCGAGGTGGGCCTGGAACCCAGGAGTTGCCAGTGGCACCCAGCAAACCAGAGGCCCCACCCTGCCCCCATGTCTCAGGTCTCGCACCCTGACAGACAGGCAGTGAAGAGCAGACCCGGACCCAGATCCTTAAAGCAATCGAGGTGCCCAACCTTGGATCACTTCCACTGGCTGTTAGGAGCCAGAGGGGCCCGGCCCAGGGCTAGCTGTCCATTTGAAGAGGTGTGGGGGGGCATTAAGCTAGAGTCCAGGAGCTCCCCACTATTCATGCCCTGTGGGAGGAGAGGGGTGTCTAGTGGTTAGAGCAGAGATGGGGGGGAGGAACTTGAGAGTCAGGACTCCTGGGTTCTATTCCCGCTTCTGGGGGGGTCCAGTGGTTAGAGCAGGCGGTGGGGGGAACTGAGATCAGCTCCCACACCCTATAAACCAGCTTCTTAGACACTCTCTGGCCCACTAACCCTACCTGCTGGGGTGACCCGCCGAGCTGCTATTCAATGCTACAGCCACAATCCTGGCTGGGGTCCACCGGGCTGTGGGGGAACTGCTTAGACCCCCCAGTTACAGCCCCCACCCTCCAAGCTTTGTTCAACTCAAGTTGACTGAGGTTATTTCTTCAGGGGGTCACAGACCCCCTTGCCCCCGCATCAGCTTGTGTGTGACTGACAGTCCCCAGTGGCCAGATATCTGCACTGCGTCCTCCTCTACCAAAGAGGCACAACATCAACTGCGTATTGCTTGTTTGATTTGTGAAGTGGGGTTTAGGGACTGGGGAGGGGCGCTGGCCTGAGAGCCCTGGGGACGGTCAGCGGCTGTTTAGCCACAGAACAGGGACACCTCAGGCAGCAGCAGGACAAACCTTGGCTGTGAAACGCCCTTGGGATATTCAAGGGATGGATCAGTGGGCATGTTGCACTCAGATGCAGCCGCCTCTGGGGTGGAGCCATGGGGGGCAGTTTATACAGCGTAGTATCCTGCACCCAGCACTGAGATGCAGCCACCTCTGGGCTAGGATGTGGCAGCTGTTTATACAAGGAGCCTTCACCTACTGCTGAGGTGGGGTGCAGCCACCTCAGGGGGGGCATAGCAGCTGTTCATGCAGGGAGCACGCCGACAGCACTGAGATGCAGCCACCTCTGGGGCGAGGAGCAGCAGCCCTGTGTGCAGCTGCACAACGCTGCATGCCAAGTTAGGACAGGAAGGGAAGGAGAAGGCTGTAACCGGCTCAAAGTGCAGGAGACATTTAAGGATGCAAAATGGAATCAGCCGCATGAGAACTGGGGCTGGACACTGGGGCTAGCCCCCCAACTCTTGGGGGACGGGTATGGGGATCGAAGGAGCTCAGGCCCCCATTCGTACATCTCCCTCGACAGATGGATGGCTTTGTCCCGGCGCACCGGGGCCAGCGGGACTGCAAGTGAGCGCCTCCCCCCTCTCCATGCACCAGGCCCCCCCGACACTGCATGGAGGGCCACAGGGACTGAAGGGAGAGCGCCCCCTACTAGGGCACCCCACTTTGCTCCCCAGCATTGCACTGGGGCCAGCAGCACTGCCAGGGGAGCCTCCCCCAGCACAGAAGCAGCCCAGCTTGGGAGAGCACCTAGGAAGGTGAGCAGGCGGGAGGTTGCAAGACAACAGGCTACTGCATTGAGACCTGCTGAAATGCCCCAGTGCAAAAACATATCCCTGACAGCTGACTGTGACCCCCTCTCAGCCAAGCTGCAGGCAACGGCCCGCTGCCATAAACTGTTATAGGAAGTGGTGTGAGTGCTGCACTCCGCCCCAGAGGCAGCTGCATTTCAGCCACAGAAAAACTCATTGAGGCAGGACACCTGGGTTCTATTCCTGGCTGGTCACACCCCCATTTTGTGCCTCAGTTCCTCCTCCCCTCCTTTGTCCATTTAGGCCCAGCTCCTCAAAAAGAACTTGGAGGCTTAATTCGCATTGCTGGCAGCTGGGCCTAAGCCCTCGGGGGCCAGGGCTGTCCCTCACCCTGCATATGTACCGTAATACGCCGCATAGCAACCACAAACCCGCCCACCCACGCTCCGCCAGGCCTTGCGTTTTCAGACGTTCTCCTTTTTTATTTAAAGAAACAGTAACCAAGCGGGCCAAAGTCCTTTTTATAGCCCTCCCTTTACAGGGGAGAAGGTCATATAAATATATAGCCCCTGACTAGGCAGAACGTTCAGGAGTTTAAGGTCACTTCCCCTTTAAACAGGGATTCCCACGAGCTGGGTTCCTGGTCCTAGAGAGAAGTGGTAAAGCTCACCGCACGTTATTGGAACCAGCTCAGATTGTGAGGGGAACTAACGGGCTGGTTAGTTACATTCCTCTGGATATGGGGGGTATGGGGGGCGTCTGGTGCAGCCCTTGGGAGGGAAGGTGATTCAGGGCAAGCTGCCTCTCCCCCTCCGCCCCCCGCCATGCCCCTTGGGCGATATATGCCAGCCCTGCCCCGGAGAGGATATTAGATTGATTTTTGTCACCCGGCTGAGTTTGCCCGCAAAGCAGCAGCTCTTCTGACCCTTTCCCACTGGGCTGCAGCCTCCCAAACGGGTATGGCACAGGACCACCCCGCCCCCGCTCAGGCAGCCGGCTAGAGCCGAACGGTTCCTGCGCTCCGGACCGCAGCGTCCCGAGCCGCCCACGCCCCGGCCCCGGCCTGCAGCTGGGAGCCAAACTGACCAACACGGCCCCAAGGCTCGGAGAGTTCCAAGGGAAGGAAAGGCCGCCCCGGCTTGGGACACCTACTCCCCTGAGCTGTGCCCTGCAAAGATTGGGACGCCCCAGCCACGGTAGGATTGTCCCCTCCAGTTATAAGTCAATGGGGCTTCTACGCTTTCCGCTGGCCGCTCCAGGCCTGTGTGCTCCGACCCTTGGGAAGTTTGAGTTTGTTTTTTCCCCAGGCGTCCCGAGATATTAGGACCTTGGAGGCTCTGGGGAGAGTCCGGCCTCAGTCCCGAGGTCGCTGGACTTTGGATGCACGGACTGGACGCTCCCATCCAGGCAGCCTCTGATTGCACTGTCTCTCTACCAGCCTTACATGGGTTCCTGAGCAGGAGTTGGGCCGTCGCCCTCCAACGGGGCTTCCGACTCCTCTCCCTTCAGCTTGTAAACGAAGCAGCTGGAGCCGCAGTGGGATTTGAGGGACGCCGAGCGGATCTGCTGGGGGCGGCTGTCCCCTGCCAGGAGGCGGGAGGTGCTGTCCGTCACCAGGAAGAGACCATAGGCCTCCGGGTTGGAGACGCCATATTTCTTGCTGCATATCACACACACTGAGGCCGCTGTCATGTGGGCGGGGACGGGGATGGCCTTCTGGTTCGCGAAGGGCTCTTGGAAGGAGACGTAGAAGATGTCCTGAGAGAAGGAGAGGGGGAAAAAAAGATAAATCAAGCAGACCAGAGGCTATGGTGATGCGCTCCCTGTACATACCATAGACAGATCAGATTACAGAGAGAGTGGGGAGGGCACTGGACTGGGACTTGCAAGATCTGGGCTCTATTCCTGCTGAATGATCTTGGACAAGTCCTGTCCCGTGCCTCAGTTTCCCCTCCCACCCTTTGTCTAGGTGGGAGGTGCTAAAGGAGCACTCAAGGCCATTGCAGAGAAACTAAATGAATTCTTTGCATCGGTCTTCACGGCTGAGGATGTGAGGGAGATTCCCAAACCTGAGATTCCCAAACCAGATCTGAGGAACTGTCCCAGATTGAGGTATCATTAGAGGAAGTTTTGGAACAAATTGAGAAATTAAACAGCAATAAGTCACCAGCACTAGATGGTATCACCCAAGAGTTCTGAAGGAACTGAAATGTGAAATTGCAGAACTACTAACTGTCATCTGTAACCTATTATATAAATCCGCTTCTGTACCAGATGACTGGAGGGTAGCTAATGTGACGCCAATTTTTAAAAAGGGCTCCAGAGGAGACGCAGCAATTACAGGCCTGTAAACCTGACTTCTGTATCGGGCAAACTAGTTGAAACTATAATAAAGAACAATATTGTCAGACATATGGATGAAGATAATTTGTTGAGGAAGAGTCAACATGGTTTTAGTAAAGGGAAATCATGCGTCACCAATCTACTAGAATTCTTTGGGAGTCAACAAGCATATGGAAAAGGGGGAATCCAGTGGATTTAGTGTACTTAGATTTTCAGAAAGCCTTTGACAAGGTCCCTCACCAAAGGCTCTTAGCAAAGTAAGCTGTCATGGGATAAGGGGGAAGGTCCTCTCATGGATCAGTACCTGGTTAAAAGATAGGAAACAAAGGATAGGAATAAATGGTCAGTTTTCAGAATGGAGAGAGGTAAATAGTGGTGTCCCTCAGGGGTCTGTTCTGGGCCCAGTCCTATTCAATATATTCATAAATGATCTGGGAAAAGGGGTAAACAGTGAGGTGGCAAAATTTGCAGACGATACAAAACTACTCAATAGTTAAGTCCCAGACAGACTGCGAAGAGCTACAGAAGCTGGGTAACTGGGCAACAAAATGGCAGATGAAATTTAATGTTGATAAATGCAAAGTAATGCACATTGGAACACATATTCCTAACTATACATATACAATGATGGGGTCTAAATTAGCTATTACCGCGCAAGAGAGAGATCGTGGAGTCATTGTGGATAGTTCTCTGAAAACATCTGCTCAATGTGCAGCGGCAGTCAAAAAAGCAAACAATGCTGGGAATAATCAAGCAAGGGATAGATAATAGGACAGAAAATATCATGTTTCCCATATATAAATCCATGGGACGCCCACATCTTGAATACTGCGTGCAGATGTGGTTGCCCCATCTCAAAGAAGATGTATTGGAATTGGAAAAGGTTCAGAAAAGGGCAACAAAAATGATTAGGGGTATGGAGCGGCTTCCGTATGAAGAGAGATTAATAAGACTGGGACTTTTCAGTTTGGAAAAAGAGACGGCTAAGGGGAGATATGATTGAGGTCTATAAAATCATGACTGGTGTAGAGAAAGTAGATAAGGAAGTGTTGTTTACTACTCATAACACAAGAACTAGGGGTCCCCAAATGAAATTAATAGGCACCAGGATTAAAACAAATAAAAGGAAGTATTTCTTCACACAACACAGTCAACCAGTGGAACTCCTTGCCAGAGGATGTTGTGAAGGCCAAGACCATAACAGGGTTCAAAAAATAACTAGATAAATTCATAGAAGATAGGTCCATCAATGGCTATTAGCCAGCATGGGCAGGGATGGTGTCCCTAGCCTCTGTTTGCCAGAATCTGGGACTGAGTGACAGGGGATGGATCACTTGATGATTCCCTGTTCTGGTCATTCCCTCTGGGACACCTGGCATTGGCCACTGTCGGTAGACAGGATACTGGGCTAGATGGACCCTTGGTCTGACCCAGTAGGGCCGTTCTTATGTTCTTTTGTCTATTTAGAGTGTAAGCTCTTTGGAGCAGGAGTTGCCTCGGACTGTACAGCGCCCGGCACGACAGCGGCCCCATCTCAACTGAGGCCTCTAGATGCTACCGTAATACACCTAATAACCAACCACAGGTGGATCAAGAGAAAGACAGTCAACCATTCGAGGCAGCCGTGACTAACTCATTAGCGTTTATAAACTGGATAACTTTACATAGAGTGAAGCTTTGTTACTTGGCTTTTCGTCATCACCATTCTCTCTCTGAATAAGGGTGCTGTGCCTTTAAGAAGGCGGGGCTCTACGACCCTGACTCCTGGGAGGAGCTGTGTGTATATAAACAAGGCCAGACACATGGCTGGTAGCTACACTCAAATTCAACTCTTCGGGCCCGCCTCTCGCTGGGCTGCTCATATAAACAGGATGGCGGGAGAGGCTAAAACTCAGACCACTCTGTTCCCAAAGCACTGGCGATGAAGGAGAATCTCCCTTAGCTTTTTGTGTTGGGTCTATGACACACGCACAGCTGAGCAATTCCATCTCCGTGCGGAGGGGGAAGAGGAATGCCGCATAGACCGGCGCGACTGCTCATTACAACACCCAGAAGCCCGTTAGTCCGTCCAGCCCCAAGGGCTTCCCCAAAATATGGGTCTGTAGAACGCTCGACTCTGAACCTGTCACTCCAGTTTATGGGCAAGCAGCAGAACTACATGGCGCCGATCGGCCCCAGAGGTAGGGGGCACCGCCCATCCGGAGTACAAAGTTATTAGCTAGCTTATATACATGTTCTGAAACACAATGAGAACCCACTTCTCCATAGTATTACGCACTTTGGGACTGGTTCCTTGGGATCCCAGATTGCCAGTTCCCGCCCCTGCTGCGCACGGCGCACTCTCCTCTTGTCTTTTTTCCTACTAGCTACGCATTTGACACGTTCCCAAGGCGACCGTGAATTCATGCTTTCGTTCACGGTTGCGGGTCCTTGCTCAGAATAAACCGATGACCCCATTTTTTCCACAGATGGGGAAACTGAGTCACAGAAAGGCGAAGGGACTGACCCCAAAGATCACCCAGCAAGTCAGGGCCAAAGAACCCAGGCTCCCTGTACCCCCTGTTGTAACCAGTAGACCATGCTATCCTCCTAGACCCAGTGATAGAACCCAGAAGTCCTGACTCCCATCCTTCCCCCGCTCTAACCACTAGACCCCACTCTCTTTGCAGAGCTGGGCATAGGACCCTGGAGTCCTGCCCCCCAGTCCCCCCCGCTCTAACCACCCCCGCCAGAGGCAGGTAGAGAACCCAGGCACCCCCCGAGCCCCCCTTAGAACGGTGACCTCCCCGGAGCAGCTGACCCTACCTGGGAGCGGCGCCGGCTGTGTTGGTTGTGGTGGATGGTGCGCCGGCGCTGCCACCGGTGGATGGAGTCCTGCGCTTCGATGCTGATCTGCCGGGTTACCATGGCTGACTGGAAGTTGCTGATGTGGTAAAGAGCCCCGAACCAGGTGGTGAGGTAGTAGCCGCCTGCAGGAGAGGGGGAGGAACGCGGGGCTCAGACGTCGGGGGCCCGTGGGCATGCCCGTCGCCGCTAGGGGCTGGCGGACAGAGAGGATAAAAGGCCTACTACTACTGCCGGCGAGGGGAGACTCCCTCTACAGTCTCCATGGCCTGTTTGCTTCTCACTCGCTGTCTTGAGCTGCAAGGCAGCCGGATAGTGCCAGCTTCCCCGCCAAGTCCGGTGAGACCCCACAAACTCAGCTCAGCCAAGGAGCCATCGGGGGCTGCCCAGGCACTACTGACCAGGGCACGGTTCGACCTCAGTGCCAGGCTCCCAACCCCATGAGCCACCGGGTCGGCCAGCCCGGCTGCAGGCTCACCCCTAGCGGGGGCGCCCCAGGGCAGGGCCAGGGCTCTGACCTTCTCCCTGCAGCTGGCTGGGGTCCAGCAGCTCCATCATGTACTCCACGTCCAGCTGCACCGAGACGATGTCGCACTTCACCAGGACGTAGGTCAGCACCGGCAGGAAGTCGTCCGCCCCGTAGACCTCTGAGCAGAGAGAGAGACACGTGGTGAGAACGCCCCCCGTGGGGCCAGTCCCAATACCCTGGGGGGGCTCGATCCCACCCCCCTGTGGGGCCAGTCCCAATACCCTGGGGGGGCTCAATCCCACCCCCCCCGTAGGGGCCAGTCCCAATACCCTGGGGGGGGCTCGATCCCACCCCCCTATAGAAGCCAGTCCCAATACCCTGGGGGGGCTCGATTCCACCCCCCCCATAGGAGCCAGTCCCAATACCCTGGGGGGGCTCGATTCCACCCCCCCCCATAGGGGCCAGTCCCAATACCCTGGGAGGGTGGGGGGGGTGATTCCGTCCCCCCGGCAGGGGCCAGTCCCAATACCCCAGGGGGGAGCCTCAATCCTCCCCCCCGCAGGAGCCAGTCCCAATTCCCTGGGGTGGGGGTGATCCCATCCCCCCTGCAGGGGCCAGTCCCAATATCCCAAGTTACAGGATGTCCACAGTATCCCACACAATCCCCCCTGCCCTGAAACAAAGGCCCATCAAGGCTGTGGGCGGAGACGGCAGGAAACATTTCACAGGGGCAGGGGCAGACACGGCTGTCTCAGGGAGGGGGCAGGACGCCATCTTGGGGGGCGGTGAAGTGGGTTCCCAGGTGGTAGCGGGGATTCCCCCGGAGCCGAGGGCAGGTTTCCCTGGCAGCCCTGGGCAGCCTCGTGCTGGGTCCCCCCCACCCCCCGCCCCCGGGCAGCCGCCCCTACCCTTGCCGCCCGTGCCGTGGTTCATGGCCTCGTAGATCAGCTTGCAGGCCTTGAGCAGCTGGGCCTCCTTCTTCTTGGGCGAGTAGGCCTGGTGCATCTGGAGCAGCTTGGCCTGGATGCGCTCGAGGGCCGGGGCGTCGGGGACGCTGGCCGTCACCCCCAGCTCCGCCAGGCTCTGTCGGCTCATGGTCAGCTGGTGATCGCGCAGCTTCTGCAGGCTCCCGTCCCGGCTGTGGAAGTCCAGGAGCTGCCCGTAGACGCAGTCCCGCAGCGGCTTCAGGACGCACTTGTACAGGGCCGCCTCCACCACGGAGCCTGGGGGGGGGGGGGAGGGGGGGGGGGGGGGGGGTCAGGCAGGGAGTGTCCAGCACAGGGCAAGAGCTTGGGGGCTCCAGATTAGGAACCTCGTCTCCATTGGGCCTGCTACATGGGGGCTGGGGCCCAGGAGGGCAAAGGCAGCTGCAAAAGTGACAAGGGGAGTGGGGTCTAGTGGTTAGAGTGGGGAGGGGGGCTGGAAGCCAGGACTCCTGGGTTCTCTCCCTGGCTCTGGGAGGGGAGTGGGGTCTAGTGGTTAGAGCAGGGGGGGCTGGGAGTCAGGACTCCTGGGTTCTCTCCCCAGCTCGGGGAGGGGGAGGGGAGTGCGACACCACACACCCTAACCCCAGAGCACTTTGTTCTCTCTGTTAAAGCATCGCTAACACCGAATGCCGCCCTGTCTTGTGGAGCTGGGACCCGTTCTCCACTGCTCTGCCCGAGCCCCTGGCTCCCCGGCCCTGGCACCAAGCTGTCCTCCCCCAGGAGTGGGGGGAGCCTCTGGGCCCCCCCACAGCACCAACGGGCCAGGCCCGGTTCCCCTTTAAGAGCTCTCCTCCCTTCCGCCCCCCCAGTCCCCCATCCGCCACCCCCCCAGCCCTCGGCTTCCTGCCCAGGCGCTCACTGACACCCCGGAGCAGGAGCGGATGCGGCAGCGGGCTGGGGGTGGTTTGACCACAGTGGCCTTTCCGGCTGCATTTATAGACAGCGCTTCTCTTCCTGGAGGGGCTATTTATAACCCCGGGGCGGGGTGGGGGGGTGTGGCGCTACTAGCTTACCCGTGACAGGCTCCATCTCGGGGGGGGGGGGTGGAATCTATTCAGGGGCCCTTCCCCCCACCAATTGCCAGAGCCAACCAAGATCGGGTGCAGTCTGGGCAACCTTCCCCCCTCCCCCCAGCACATCTCACCCCAACCCCAGCGATGCGGGGGGGGCGGGAGAAGAGAGAAAATCTGTCTGTGGCCTGTCAGGCCTTGGGCACTCTGCTGAGACATTGTGCAGCCGGGAAGCGGCTGAGACCCAACAAGCTCGTTCCATGCAAGGGGCCGGGAGGGGGGGGGGGAGAGGGGGGAAATGGCGGGGGGGGGGGGGGGCTGCTGGTGCAGGTTAGATCCAAAGCAGTGACCTCAAGGTGGGATCCACTGAGCCAGCCCCCCACCCCCGCCCCGCCTTGAGAATTCCTCCCATGGGGGAGGGGAATGTCCCCTTTCTTCTGCATCACTCACCCCGTACCCAGCTCCCAGCCAATCCCCATCCTACCGTCCCCAGTCTCCAGCTCTCAGCCAATCCCCATCCTCCTGCACCCCCATGCCCAACTCTCAGCCAATCCCCATCTTACCACCCCCCCGTACCCAGCTCCCAGCCAATCCCCATCCTCCTGCCCCCCATACCCAGCTCCCAGCCCCTCCAACCTACAGCCCCCCGCCGTACCCAGCTCCCAGCCAATCCCCCATCCCCAGCTCCCAGCCAATCCCCATCCTCCGTTCCCCCATCCCCAGCCAATCCCCATCCTCCCACCCCCCCGTACCCAGCTCCCAGCCAATCCCCATCCTCCTGCCCCCCATACCCAGCTCCCAGCCACTGCCCCCTGCAACTTGAACCCAAAACCTGGCTCCCAGATGCCTCCCCTCCCCAGCTCACAGAGCACCCTCCCCCCTTGAGCCCAATGCCCAGTTCCCAGCTGATGCCCCCCACCCAGCAACCCCCATACCCAGCGGACGCCCCCCCGCCCCGTACCCAGGTCCAGCTCCTCGAGGTCCCCGTACTCCCAGGCGTCCTGCAGCTCCGAGCTCTCACACAGGTAGCCCTTGAGGCTGCTGATCATCTGGCGGATCTCCTGCAGGAGGTCGGTGCTGGTGGGGTGCCGGGCCGCCCCGCCCCGCAGCACGTGCCCCACGAAGTTCTGCACCAGGCCCCCCACGTAGGAGGCCGGCTCCTGCGTCAGCTCCTGGACCCGCTTGGCCAGCCGGCGCTCGGCCGAGAGGAAGCTGGTCAGGGCGCTGCCCACGGCCGACAGCCGGTGCAGGACCCGGCCCGGCAGCGCCGCCGACTGGTGCTTCTTGCGGGGCGTGGCCGGGTGGGCGTCGGCCTCCTCTTCCACGCTGCTGACCGACAGCGAGTCCAGCTCCGGGATGGGCGGCAGGAGCAGGCTGTCCCGGGGGCCCAGCAGCGAGGACTCCGAGTGGGACTTCTTCAGCGCCCAGGGGGCGTCCGAGGCCCCCTCGATCCAAGAGACCCGGTGCGGGGAGGCCGGGCCCTCCTGCCGCTCGGCCGGCGGCGGGGACGACGAGTCCTCGGACATGTTCCAGGCCGGCCGGCGCACCAACAGCTTCCGTTTCACGGAGGCCGGGGGGGCATCATCACCTGCTGGGGAGAGCGGGGGCGCTGAGGGGCTGGGGTCTCGTTCCCCCAGTGGCAGCCCCCTAGAGCGTGTTGCCCCGGGCAATGCCCCATAGAGGACAGGAGTCCCAGGATAACAACCTACTACAAGGCTTGCCGCAAAAGGGAGCAATTCCTTCTAGTCTAGGGGCTCTGGGGTGAGGAATTTACCCCCCCTCCCTACCCCCAATCCTGCCCGCCCCCCAATACCAACAGCTCCACCCCCAAACCGGTAGGCCGCTGGTGCTGACCTTTGCCCTGCTCCCCCTCTTTCCCGGGCTCTGGGGCTCCCAGCTGGTCCGTCTCGGCGGCGGCAGGCGCCAGCGGCTTGTCCAACAGGCCGGGCCCCTGCCCGTTCCTCAGCCGGATGGTGCCCCCTCTCTCGGGCGGGTGGAACGGGGGCAGCACCCCGGCGGGGAGCCAGCCCTCGCTGCTGTGCTCCGACAGGAAGAGCGGGTTGATGATGCAGAGTGCCCCGTCCTCCGACGTCACCCGGATGCAGCAGGCCGGGCGGCTCCTCTCCGGGGGGTTGGGGGGCTCGGGGCTGGACCCCATGTTCTCTTCCTCCTCCTTGCCTGAGGCCGACGGCTTAAAGGGAGGACTCCAGAACCCTGCCAGGGACACCGGGCAGCAGGAGACAGATGTGAGCCCCTGGGCAGACGGAACCTATTGAGGGGGGGGTCCGCGCTGTGTGCTGAGGGTAGGACACAGGTACTTTTCCTGCCCCACTGTCATGTTCTGGCGCTTACTAGTTAAAGTGGGGTGGGGTGAGGTGAGGTGGGGAGCAAGCCAGGACTCCTGGGTTCTATCCAGCTCTGGGAGGGGAGTGGGGTCTAGCGGTTAGAGCAGGGGGGGCTGGGAGCCAGGACTCCTGGGTTCTCTCACCTGGCCCCATACAGAGGTCGGACACTGAGCCAACCTGACCCCATTCCCCCCTCCCCCGAGTGAAGGTGTCTGGCTTCCTCGCGGAGGCCCTGGCTGGGGGTGAAATCGCCCTCGGGCGGGCACTCACTCATGCCCAGGGCCGCGCAGGTGTCCAGCTCGGCCCTGCCGAGGTGTTGCAAGGTAGTTGGGAGCCGCAGCGGGAGGGGCAGCACGTCCCTGCAAGCAAGAGAGACCAGGAGCCAGTTAGCGGAGGGCTGCAGGGAGATGGGGGAGTGCATCAAGGACCCTCCCGATGCCCACACCTGCCAGGGCCCTGCCCTCCTGGCACCATCCAGCCCCCCCGGACGCCCACACCAGCCAGGGCCCTGCCCTCCTGGCACCATCCAGCCCCCCCCAGACGCCCACCGGNACCATCCGCCCCCCCCCAGACGCCCACCGGCCAGGCCCTGCCCTCCTGGCGCCAACCAGCCCCTCTGGATGCCTGAAATGGAAGAAGCAGGGGTGCCGCGGGGGAGGGGCATGCCCCACACTGGGCAGCTGCAGGAGGAAGTCACCGTGGCCACCCTGCCCCCACCCCCGCAGCTTCCTCAAACCCAGGCCCGCGCCCATGAATTCCGCTTCCCCGAACGCAGGGCTAGACGTCGGGGATGCCCCCACCCCTGAAGGGCGCACCTCCCCCATCACGCACCCACATCCCCTCGGCTAGGGTGCTTTTAACCAGAAATGGGGTGGGGAGTCAGGAGTGGTTAGAGCCAGGACTAGACCCAACTCCCCTCCCAGAGCTGGGGTAGAACCCAGGAGTCCTGGCTCCCAGCCCCACCTGCTCTAACCACTAGACCCCACTCCCCTCCCAGAGCCAGGGATAGAACCCAGGAGTCCTGGCTCCCAGTCCCTAACTGATAGAGGCAAAGACCCAGCCCTGGGGACAGGAGAGCAGAGACTCAGGGGAAGGGTCACCTGTCCCCTCCCATTCCCCCCCCTCCCCCAGCCCCGCTCACCTGCTCACGGAGAGGAAGGCAACCAGTTCCAGTAGGCCCAGGAAACGCAGTTGGGACCCTTCCAGGCAAACAGCTAGAAGAGAGAGAGATGGGGTCTGAGACACTCCAGGGGGGCTCGCCTGACAGCAGAAGCCAGCTGGAAGTTTTCCCCAGTTGGGAGAGTCTCTTGAGCTCCTAAGAAGCGGCTTGTTCTGGGGTGGGGCACGTCATAGATCAGGTCGGTTCCAAAGTGTGAGTGTGGCGGGGGGAATCCGAGTGCCAAGGCCTCCAGTGCCTGACCCGCTCCCCAGTTTGTGCTCCCCATAGCACCAGACTGCCAAAAACCCTCCCTGATCCCATGTGCCCGATGGTGAATCAGAGGGGAGTGGGTTCTAGTGGTTAGAGCAGGGTGACGCGGAGGGTCCATGGCAGAGCCGTGGCAGCCCCCCAGCTGGGGCTGGGAAGAAGGGGGGTCTCTCCCCGGCAGCCAGAGCCCTGGAGCTGGGGAAAGTCGCCTCTTCCTCTGCCCGCCGCAGCCCTACACGTCCCAAATTCCCTCCACCCCCTCTTCTTACCCCACTGCCCCCTCCTCCCGCCAAGGCCACCACCTCACCTTACACGGGCGTCTGCTGGGTGGCCCGTCATTCTCTCGTGTGCGGCCGCCCAGGGAATAGGGGCCCAGTCCGGCCCTTAGAGGGAACTAGCCATGGACCAGAGTTTGAGAACCTCTGCACCAGACCCCACTCCCCTCCCAGAGCTGGGGAGAGAACCCAGGAGTCCTGACTCCCAGCCTCCCGCCCCCTTGCCCTCGGCTCTAACCACTATCTGGCATTGTCCGGCACTCCTTTAAATCAGGTACAAGCCTCGGCTGTTTCCTGATGCTCCCAGTCCTGGTCCACACCGACCCCTCAGGGGCAAGCCCGAGGCCCTGGCTGGCTCCAGCGTGGCCGTACCCCGGTCTGTTCCCTTCAGGACTGCCCCGAGCAACCCCACCTGCCCCCGCCCCGGGCACAGAACGCGTCCGCTGAGATCGGCAGAGATAAGCTGCCCCGACTCTTCCTAGAAGCGAGGAGGAAGCTACGACAGGCTGCCCTGATGCCAGCGCAGGCCCGGCTGGGGCCTTCATATCACTAACCCAGGGGCTGACGGAGGTTCTGGCTGGGGATGGAACCCAGGAGTCCAGGCGGGGGGATTTTTTTATCCACCGGCTTGACCTTGGGCCCAGATCAGCCATCGCTCTGTGCCTCAGTTTCCCCCCAGCCAACTCTGCACCAAGCCAAGCTCCCCGCACTGCGCCTTCTCCACCTCCGGCAGCTGCCTCCTCTCCCCAGCGGATTCACAGTCCCAGCACCCCCAGCCATGAGATGTCCACAACCTGCAAGCCCCCTGGGCTGTCAAGCCAGATGCACCTTTGACATAGACCTGGCAGGAGCATTGGACAGGGAGCTCGGACACCTGGGTTCCATCCATCCTCGGCTCCTTTACCAGGAAGAAGGAAAGGAGTTGCTGACTGGGAATGGGAACCCAGGAGTCCTGGATTCAATCCCTTTCCCTGCTCCCGCCCTCTGTATGACCTTGGGCCAAGAGCTGCCATCTTCCCGTGCCTCAGTTTACCCCATCTATCCTAAAAAGAGGGATGATTTAACCTCCCCATTAAGATGTCGTAAAGGGGGGAAACTGAGGCACAGAGCGAGAAACAGAATTGCTCAAGGCTACAGAGTGAATTAGGAAAAAAGAACCAGCAGTCCTGGCTCTCAGCCCACCCCCCTGCTCTAACCACTAGCCCCACTCCCCTCCCAGAGCTGAGGAGAGAATACAGGACTCCTGGCTCCTAGCCCCCCCTGCTCTAACCACTAGACCCCACTCCCCTCCCAGAGCCAGGATGGAACCCAGGAGTCCTGGCTCCCAGCCCCCCATTCTAACCACTAGACTGAAGTCCTCCCTAGCTGGGCGCTGCCCTTTCCTGCCCCACATACCTCACCAAGGAAGCATGAGCTGGGCAGGGGTGAAGCTCAGAGGCTGGTGCTGAAACCCAGAGCAGCATTGCCACCGGGAGCAGCCGGCTGCGTCCTGGGAGGTGGGTGGGTCTAGTCCGCAGCCCCTCCCCGGGGTCCCCAGCATGGCATCAAATCCTTCCCCCTCCGGGCTTTTGCTAGAGCTGGGGCCCTTCCCTTTTCTTGTACACAGGAGGAAACGACGACGACGTCACAGACCTCAGGACTTTATGGGCCCGTTGTATCATCCAGCTGCTGTCGAGGCAGTGGGGACTAGTGGTTAGAGCAGGAAGCACTGACGTCTGGACTCCTGGGTTCTATCCCCAGCTCTGGGAGGGGAGTGGGGTCTAGTGGTTTGAGCCAGGACTCCTGACTCCCCACCCCCACCCCACTCAGCTCTTAAAGACCTAGTAACCTGCCCCCACCCCAAGACAGGTGAAAAACACCCTAGCCGAGGGGATGTGGGTGCGTGATGGGGGGAGGTGTGCCCTTCAGGGATGGGGGCAGCTCTGGGTGGGGAGTGGGGCTAGTGGCTAGAGCAGAGGGGGCTGGGAGCCAGGACTCCTGGGTTCTCTCCCTGGTTCTGGGAGGGGAGGGGAGTCTAGTGGTTAGAGCCGGGGGGCTGGGCGTCAGGACTACTGGGTTCTATCCCTGGCTCTGCTGACGCGCTGCACGAGCCCAGACATGTGGCTCCCGGGGGCTGCCCTGACCTACCCGAGCCGTCCTCCTTGATCTGGAAACAGCAGACGCCTCCGGCTCCGGCTCCCTCTCCGCTGCTCTGCACCGACAGCGCCTTGAGCTCCCCGCTTCCCGCGCCGGTCACCAGGAACGTCTGGGGACGGGAGAGAGTTTGGCGGGTTTGAAAGGGAGCAGGCCAGTGGGGCACTAGGGTCTGGCTTTGCAGGCCAGTTTGTGGGGTCCCCAGCTGAGATGGGGGGGCAGTTTGGCTCTCGCCACGCCCAACAGGGCCTTGGTTTGTCCCCGAAACTTGCAGTTCCCAGTCTGACCCCTGCCAGCCAGGAATGGTGCTAATGGCAGCCCCAGGGCATTAGTCACCCCAGTGCCAGCCCTCCATGGGGCAGGAGTGAGGAAAAGGGGAGGGTGTAGCCCCAAGCCCCCCCAGCCGGCACCTTACAGCCCCACCCAGCCGCCTCCTTATGGCCCCGCCCACCTTCTGACCCCACCCACCTTCCAGCTTAAAGCCCTGCCCACCTTAGAGCTCCACCCAGCCGCCACCTTATAGCCCCGCATGGCCCCACAGCCACTGGCCAGCCACTTACCCCAGGCGGCTGCATCCTCAGCAGCTCCGTGGCTTGCTCCGGGTGCAGGGTGAGCAACTGCCAGAGCTCCCGGGTCAGCAGGAGCCTGTCCAGGAGCGTCAGGGGGGGCGGGGGCTGGCCTCCCGCCGGGGCCTCGCACTGGCCATTCTGCAGCAGGCGCTGGGGGCTGCACGCAAACACACGAGAGGCATTGAGCTGGGGGTGGGCATCGGCCACGCCTTGGGGGTACGTCCGGCCAATGAGAGGGGGTGGCGGTGCCTCCAGCTCGCGTCCCATTGGCCGGTGCGGCAGCGCTGTCCCAGCTCCTGCTCGTGTAGTTGAATTTAGCGGGGCATGAAAAGCCCGTGGCTGGGTGTCCCGGACGCCTGGGTTCTAGCTGGTCACAGGAGATCCCAGCCCAGCCCCACAGCTCCTCAGAGCAGGAGGTGCGGGTGTTCTCTACCCCCCCCGCCCAAGGCAAAGACCTCTCCGCACTGTATCTGTTCCTAAGGACCTTAGCAACCCCTGGAAATACACATGCACACGCGGGTCGAGCATTTAAGGCGCTGGATGGCACTCAGGGCATGTTGGGTCAATCCCCAGCTCCCTGGGTGAGGCACGGCATCGCACCGTGCCTCAGTTTCCCCACTTGTAAACAGGTGCCACGCCCCTTCTCCTTTGTCTAGTTAGATGGCAAACTCATTGGGGGCAGGGACCATCTCTTATTATGCGCATGTGCAGTGCTGGGCACAATGGGGGACCCAATATCTGGCGGGGGGAAAGGAGGGGGTGCTGCTGCACCTGGCATGACAGGGGGACCCCGATCTTGGTTGGGGAGGGTCTGTGCGGTGCCCAGAACGATGGGGGGCCCCAATCTTGGTCAGGGGGGTTAGTGCAAAGTGGTGGGGGGATCAGGCCAGGCCGTGGCATGATGGGGGGGGACAATCTTAGTTGGGGGGCTCTTTGCAGTGCCTGGCATTAGAGGTGCCCCGGTCTGAGTGGCGGTGTCTAAGTGCTACTGTAATATTTTATATCACACCCCATCGGGACTGACGGGGGGGACCCTAGTATCAGCCCCCCCACAAAAATCTGTAACTGGGGTGAAACAGAGGGGATAGGGCCCCAGCATACCTGATGAACCAGCGGCCCCAAATTTCTCTGCACCCCGTAACCATAGTGTCACCCCCTTTCCCAGGGCTGCTCTGGCCCCAACTTGAACCCTAAACATTGCCAAACAGAGCCGGAAGCTACAGAGAATCGCTTCTCTTGGTGCTGAGCTGCGCGTGGGACGGACGGACACACACACACAACTCCCCGGCCTCCTGCGAGGGACGCCTACCCAGCCCCACTGCGAAAGGAACGCGGCTCCACCACGTGACGGCTCCCTCCACCCACACACCCTTTGTAACTGCTGAAAAAGCCACCCAGCCACGCTCTCCTCCTCCCGCCCCACCATGGCGGATTTCCAGGCCTCTAGGGACTGGGGGGAGGTGAAGGCCCAGCCGTGGGGGGCTTCCCCGAAGCCAATGGCCTGAACATACGTTCAAAGGGCTTCCTGAAAAGTGTGTAAATCGGGGGGGGGGGGGCATGAATACACCCCCCCCTGCACCCCAGCCTACACCTCCCCCTCCCCAGGCCCTGCATACCCACACATCTTGAAATCCCATCAAACCCGCTCCCAGCTCGAGCTGGGAAGCACCGAACCAGGAAGGGAACGTATCCGTGGCACTGCCCCGGGCCTCAGTTTCCCCCACCCACCCCGTCTGGCCCTGGCCTCACTGTCCCCATCCACCCCCCGTCTTGGGCCCCCCGAAGGAAAAGTTTTGCTGCTGGATGTCCCAGACAGCGGAGCGAGGGCTGGGACAAGCTGCAAAGCTTAGCACAACCCTACACAGGGACTGACCAATCCCCAGCCCTCCCGCCAAGGGGGCTAGAACCCAGGTCCTCTTGCTCAGACCCCCTGACTCTCGAGCTAAAGCAGAATCCCCATTGGCTGGGAGCAGTATAGGGCATATGACACGCAGCAGCGGCCCTGGTGCCATCCAGCAGAGGGCAGTGGTTACACATGCTCTGTCCAAAGCTTGGCTGGCTACACAGACTCACTCCCGTCTAGAGGTTTGCTTACCGGTTATCACTGTCCCCAGCCCCCGAAGGATCGACATCTTCTTCGGCAGACACGTGAGGCATCCTTTATAGCCCAGTAGCTGTAACTAACCCATCAGCAGAGGCGGCTTGCTCGCAAACCCGTGTCCCAGGATGCATTTAGGTGCCAGATCCCTCTGCAAGCAGGAGACAACTTTGTCATGGGGGGAGGGAGGGGGGGCACGTAAAGGGCCATTGTGGGGGGGTGTTGCCCCCCTGCCTGCTGCAGTGTTACTCTCACTTGCATTACCCCCTTCAGCCGCTAGGTGTCTCACTGTGCAGCACAGAGGTCCGAGCAGGGGCCTGTCCCCTGGTTAACAAAAGAGACAAAGCTGGCCCGCGAGCTGTGTTGGGGTATGTCACTGGTGGTCAGTTCTCCTCAAGGCACACCTCCTGTTTCCGGAGGACCGTTATTCCGCGTGGTGCTACCACTGCCCACGGGCGGATAACAGCCTTGTAGGATCGGACCTGGCCTGACACTTTCCGGTCCTAGGCATTGGCTATTCAGCCTGGGAGCGCCTCCAGGCAGGGCCTAGCTCTTCCTGGGGTGCAATGGGGGTCCCCGCTTCCAGCGGGGGCCTCTAAGTGCTACAGGCACATACATCAAATAGGGGATGGACATCTCTGGAGACTGGAGTCCTTTGTTGGTTGCTGGAGCGGGAGCTCCCCCCAACACAGAGCCAACACCCCTCAGCCTTGCCCTGGACAGGACCGCAACTGAGTCCTGGCTCCATGGCCCCGGAGAGCCGCCTGCTCCCCTGAAACTCCCTGGTGTCCCCCTTGGCACATCAGTCTCTAGAGTGTGCTTGTAAAGGGTTAATAGCCCCCTCCCGACCCCTCCGTGGGCCCAGTTCTGGGGCGCTCGCTCCGCGGCCAAGGCTTAACCCCCCACCCCGCCCCTCCCACCTGCAAGCCCATATTCCCAAAGGGGGCCACCAGGCTTCAAAACCAACCCAGCGCTGGTTTCAATCCGCCCAGCGTGTCATCAGGGGAGGCGGAATCATCCCCAGGCTTAGTCACTGGGTAATGGCAACCCCTATTTCAGCTCCTCCGCTCTCCCTGGCATCTGGGTGTGTTCCAGCATCGCCCCCCCCGTGAGCGTGCGCCCAGAGAGACTCTGGGGGCGTGAGTGAGATCGGGCTCACCAACTGGTTTGTAATTTATTAAGTGCATTATGGTAGCACCAAAAGGTCCCCGGCCAAGATCAGGGCCCCGGCGCGCCGGGCACTGCCCAGACCCCAGCCAAGATCAGGGCCCCGGCGCGCCGGGCGCTGCGCAGACCCNCCAGCCAAGATCAGGGCCCCGGCGCGCCGGGCGCTGCCCAGACCCCAGCCGAGATCAGGGCCCCGGCGCTGCACAGATGCCGACCAAGATCGCAGCCCCCTTGCCCTGGCTTCTGTGCAGACATAGGGCAAGAGATAGCCCCTTGCCCCAAAGAGCTTCCACTCTCAATAGACAAAGGGTGGGAGGGGAAACTGAGGCATGGAGCCATGACTTGCCGGGGGTCACGCAGCAGAGCCGAGGCCAGAACCCAGCTCTCCTGAATCCCAGCCCCCTGGGCCACTCTGCCTCTGAGCCTGAGCTACAGGGAGGGAGCTGACAGATGTCGGACCCCACCGATTGGGCTGTGTGTTGGTGCGGCTGGCCGTACGACGGATGACGGGCCCTGCGGCTGGTAGGCACCCAGCCGGAGACGCTTAGACTTTTGTCTGATGCCCGAGTGGAGCAACTGGGAGTCCCGTGGGCTGCGGATGAGGCCCTCTTTCCACGATCCACACCCCTTCACCCAGATCTCCCGGGCACCTGGGCCCAGCCCAGGCCCTTTGCCGACAGACGCCGCCGGGAGAAAGCCAGCGAAGGAAGAAAGCAGCAAAGCCAGGGGGCTCTTACCTGGGGCAGGGAGAAGCAGCGGCGGGGAGATCTCCGGCGAGGACGAGCGCGAGGGGGAGGTGATCACGAAGGAGCGAAGGCTGCGATGCCAGGGCTGTGGTTATTATACCTCCGGCAGCCTTCACGTGGTCTCTGGGCCGTGCCGGGCGGAGGGGAAAGGCCGCGGTGTGAAGGCGAGAGAGGAGGGGGAGGGACCGGCGCGTTTGGGTGTCACACTTCTGGCACCCGGGAGCGCCAGCGACACGGGCGGGGTGCCCTCAGGCGACTCCCCCCGGGACAGCGTGGGCAAAAGGGCCAGGTTCTTTGGCATCCAGGTTCCGGGCTAGCAGTGGGCTGCGGGTCGGGAGTGAGGGGCACCGGCAGGGCTGGGCGGGACCCGGGGCTGGGCTGGGGATCAGGAGTGAGGGGCACCGGCAAGGCTGTTGTGGAGGGAGCCCGGGGCCGTCCCGACAGGTGCACAGCCCTGCAGGGATGCTGTGAGAAGGGACCCAGCCTGCGAGGCCCGCACAGGGTGCACGTTTCGCATTTCCTCCCGCGCCTCCTTTATCTGAGTTCAGATCTACGCAGCGAAGCTCAGGTGGGGGCCGGCCCCGGGAGCGCTGGGGCCTGTGCGGGACGGGGGAAGGAGCTACTGGAGCAATTCCCCCAGACCTTCCATCGCTCCTCTCCCCCCACATCAGAGCCATGGGCCCATCTAGCCTGGTATCCCGGCTTTGTCTGCCCGCACTGGGCTCTTTGGCCCATCTGATCCAAACCCTCCCCCCAGCCCCCAGTGCTCCTGCGCGTTCTCCCCTCGCTCAGCATCTCGGTAACTTTCCGTCTCCTCCCACCCTCGGCCTGCGACAGGAAAACACGTCGCCGCTTTCCCTCCCCGGCTAAAAACTCCACCGGCTGGGGCCGGCCTCCGGCCGCGGGCTGGGCTGTGGGTGAAGAGCGGGAAACACTCTACCCCACCCCACCCCCAGAACTATCCCAGCAGGGGGGAGTGGTCCTTCCCCGTCACCTCCACCAGGGGGAATCACTCGGTTACCCAGACAGGGGGCAAAGGTGGGCGATCTAGGGCCCAGCCCAGCCGCTCGCCCCACGGCATCGGGCACAGCCGGGGAAAGGTAGAGCTGTGAATTACAGCTGCCCCGCGGCAGGGAATTCGGCCTGAATCAGGGGCAGCCGTCCGCAGGTGAGATCGGCTGGCTGGGGGGGAGGCTGAGGCCGTAAGCGGGGCTAGGGGCACAGTTGGGGGCGCTCTTCCTTCCCAGCAGCAGGAAGGGACGGATCAGAAGGGAAGCAGAGTTCCCCTGCCCTGGTCTGACCACCGCAGATACTCACAAAAGCCCGACTGCTAATACCACGGTCAGCTAGACTTGGGAGCGCCCCAGGTCTGCTCCAACCCATAGCCCCCCTCACCTCCCTGAGCTGGGGGCAGGACCCAGGAGAACTGGCTCCCAGCCCCGCCCCTGCTCCAACCCAGAGACCTCATCCCCACTCCCAAAGCCAGGGGCAGAACCCAGCAGTCCTGACCCCCACCACCCTCCCAGAGCCAGGGGCAGANGCAGTCCTGACCCCCACCACCCTCCCAGAGCCAGGGGCAGAACCCCGGAGTCCTGGCCCCCAGCCCCCCTCCCCCACCCACAGCCCCCCTCCCCCCACCCCCCCCCACCCGCCCCGAGCCAGGGGCAGAACCCAGGAGTCCTGCCTCCCAGCCCCCACCCCTGTTCTAATCACTAGTCCCTATCTGCCAACGACAGCTCTACTTCCCTTCTGCGGCTCAGCACGTACCTGCTCCTTCCCTCCACAGCTCAGCCACGGGCACCAGAGCCGTTTCGACGCCAGCTCCGTCCCTGCACGGCTGGGAAGGGACGCCAGAGCCCCCAGCCCCTCCCTGCAGGCCGAGCCAGGATGCTGTTTGGTTTGTGTCTGTTCCGGTCTTGCAGCCGAAGGGGTTTCGTAACCCTGCCGCTCGCCTGGTCTTGCTGCCTCTGACAGGAGCTCGCCCGGCCTGCTCCAGCATTGGCACCCTAGGCGGAGGAGAGGCAGGGCGGCTGGCGCTTGCCCCAGCTCTGGGAGGAGAGTCGGGTCTAGTGGTTACAGCAGGGGAGGGCGGGAGCTGGGACTTCTGGGTTCTCATCTTAAGTCTGCCACTGAATCTCAATTTGACCTGGGGCCAGTCACTCCTCCCGCTGCGTGCCTCAATTTTCCCATCTGCAGAATGGTGATAAGACACACAGAGCTGCCCTCCTGAAGTGACGCACACCAAGCGCAGAGGGCCACGGTCTCGCCTGCCAGCGAGTAACCTCTGACTCGGGGGCTGAGCCTGTCCGCACTGCAGCCAGCGGGACGAGTGCCACAAGGGGAAGGAAACTCGGGCTGGATTCTGATCTCGGCTAAATCCGCTCCCAGTCGCACCAGCGCGTCTATAAGTAACAGCAATGATGCCCGTTTCTTCTTTACCAGATCTCAACCCGCCTCACCCTCGTGAACAGATTTATCCTGCAGCTTTACCATCCCCGTTTCACAGATGGGGAAACTGAGGCAGGGAGCGGCTAAGGGCCACTTCCTGTGGCCACGGTCACACAGGAAGTCCACAGCCGAGACAGGAATTGAACCTGGGTCTCTGTCATAAGCCACTGCCTAACACTGCCGCCCACCCCTCCCATTCCCTCTAGGACGGCACTGAGATGACACCACCCCAGAGTAGGTTGTGGCAACTCCTTATACAAGGATCCTGGGATGGTGTCAGCATTGAAATGCAGCCACCTCTGGGGCAGGACAGGTGTTTATACAGGGATCCTTTGAAGTCAAGCGAGTCATTCTGGATTTACACCAGACCGACAGAATATGGGCCAATACCTCCGCAGCACCAGGACCATCTACGGCTCTGCACAAAATTCGATTTCCCTTTATACATTCATGTCAGAGGGAGAGAGACCCAAAAGCCAACGCGAGTCTTGCCTCCAAGATGCTAAAATTTAATAGTCAAGTGATACTTAATACATTGCAATAACTAACCCAAATTAAACACCGAGCACGGGCGGGGGGGGGGGAAATCGCGTAACGTGCCGGTATTCGATTTTCAGCCCGAATGCACCTACTAGCTTTGGCGCCGCTTGTCGGGAAGTGTGGGGCCTGGCACGTTAGCGAGATGGGTCTCGGAGGGAAACGGGATCCCAGCTGGGGGAACGAATTAGAAAGGAAATGCTAGTCTCTCTTGCGGTGCTCTCCGTGAGCCCTGGATTTCAGTTATTCTCACTCGGTGGGGAAATAACGAAACACGTGGTTAGCGCGAAATGATTCAAAGCAGCCCCTGCTCACCCGGGGGATAGGCGATTCCAGAGTCAAACGCCCCTGAATCTCATCCCTTCCCCAGCCTCTCTGATCCCAGACCCCCCTCCCCTCTGAGCTGCAAACTTGGGGTGACCCCAGCTCCCAGCCCTCTTTAGATCAGAGACGGCTCTCACCCCTCGTAGGGGGAGACAGTCCAGGTAGTGGCGAGTTCTAATCCGCTCCAATTAATGGCCCTCGCCAGCCACGGCCGGGCTCCATCATTCCGCTTTGCTTCCGGCGTCGCTTTCCTTCTGGGGCGATGACCCCGGCTTCGCTGGGGGAGGGGAGGGGCTTGCTGTGGCCCCAGACGGGGAAGGGCTTCTCCTGGCCTCGCCTGCCTGCCCCGACTTGGCATCGATGGCAGAGTGCTCCTTCTTCACCAGCTCCTCCAGCTCGTTCTGCACAAAAACACAGGGCAGTGGGGCTGGCGAGCAAGGGGGCAGAGCAGGGGAGAAGTTGGCTGCCCTGGGAAAGGGGCTAAAGCAAAGATCTCTGGTGGCACCATTTGTGCCACCTTGTCCTTGAGAGAGGCGCTTTCCTCCTCCATGATCTCAGCTCGCTCTGCCGTACTGTGTATCCAGAGATCCCTCACCCGGCCCTGAGACGCAGCTGCCTTTGGGGTGGGACGGGGCAGCTGTTTATACAGGGATCCCTCATCCAAAACGGAGGTGGAGTCAACTCTGGAGCAGAGCACGGCAGCGGTTTGTATACGGATCGCATACCGCCCCTATGAAATGCAGCCACCTCTGGGGAAGGGCAGGGCAACTGTATGTCTGTGAATCCCTCACCCAGAGCTGAAACACAGCATCTTCTGGGGTGCAATGCGGCAACTTCTTAAGCAGGCCCGGAGCAAAGGCAGCTCCAAGCAAATGGGGTCACCGGAGCTCGGATTCTAGCCAGGACACCTGGGCTTGACACCCTGGACTCTTAAGAAGTGGGTGCATAGGACTATGGGATGGTGCGTAGACACGGGGAGGCAGGAATACACAGGAAAGGAGTCCATACCTTCCATCCCAGCAGCTCGGCCAGCGCTGTGCAGCCTTCGTCGCACTCCCCGAGCCATGCCACATCCCTGGGGCGGGGAGGGAGAGCCCCGTGGGGGAAGAAGCCAACAAGCAGGTGTTAATGAAACGGCTTTGTGATCGGGGAGAACTCCCCCACCCCAGATCTCGGATGACCTGTCCCGGAGGCGGAAAAGCCCGCTGCCCGTCTCTAGCACTGATCAGCTAGGGATCTGAAAGGGCTTTCTCAGCATCAGTGATCTCCTTCCTTGTGAAGGATCACTGGCCCTGTTTTACAGAGGGGAAACTGAGGCACATAGGGGTTGGGCGACTTGCTCAAGGTCTCAGCAACTCAGTGGCAAAGGCAGGGCAGGAAGCCAAGAGGCGTAGTTCTCACCATGCCCAGTTCTCAACACTAGACATCCTCCACGCACACACCCTGAGCCAGGGACAGAACCTAGGAGCCCTGACTCCCAGCTCTGTCTCTTGTAACCACTAGACCCCACTCCCCTCCCAGAGCTGGGAAGAAAACCCAGGCGTCCTGGCCCCCCATCCCCTGCCCTAAACATTAGCCCATTTCCTGTTCCTCCACCCCAGGAGCTGGGCGGACCCAGCATGCCCCCCAGCAACAGAATGGGCCATCCCTGACCGTCACCCCTCTCTCAGGGTGGGCTGTGCGACCCGCCCTGGCCCCTTGTCCCCGGGGAACTTGCCTGTAGGCCTTTTCCGAGTCGAAGTCCATGCCGGTGCTGAGGCCCATCAGGGACATGAAGGGATCACTCTGCAGACAAGACAGACCACCGGTGAGGACAGACAGGCTCCCAGGCGGCTGCAGGGGGGGTGGGGGCTCCTGGGGTCCACCCGGAGATTATATGAGCCCCCTGGAGAAACCCTGAACCGTGCCCACCCCCCACTCCTCTCCTGGGGCTTGCTAGGTGGACGCCCAAGATTTTGGGGTGTGGGTGGGGAAAAAAACTCGGGGGGGAGGGAGGGCATCACAACTGCCTCCCTCCCACCCCCAACAGCGCTAATTCCACTCCCTTCCTCTGGCAGGATGCAGCCAAGCACATCAGGCCGGCAGGGTGGGGTCGTCCCTGCCAGTCGGTACCCGCTCGAGCACTCGTTCCCCGCAGCTCCCGGGCACCTCACCTGCCCCGTCTTCTCCTTGTTAATCAGCAGCCTCGGGGTGTTTGTGGGCACCCTGCGTCAGACAAGGAGAGGGGAGGTCAGGAGGGGGCAACCCACAGCCAGGGGCCTGGCAGGCGGCCCCGGAACACCACCCACCTGCTGACGAGGGAGGCGAAGGGCTGCACCTGCAGTGACGTGCCCATGATGAGGAGCAGGTCCACCTTCTGGAAATCCTGCCGGGAGTGCGGGGCAGAGGGTTAGCGCCGTGCTGCCAGCCGCCACCATGGGGCTGGTAATCTCCCCCCTTGCCCCCGACTACTGCCCCGACAATCAGCCCTATGGACCCCCCCGGCCCTGTGTTCCCCCCCCCGTCAGATCCACCCACCTCCCCCCCGGCCCTGTGTTCCCCCCCACGTCAGATCAATGGTCCCCCTCCCCCACCCTTCCGCACCTCCCCCGCCCGCCCCCTAGGGCCCGCGCCCCGACCTCCGCCGCCGCCGTCCCCTTCACCCCCCCCACACCGCCCGCCCCACCCCGACCGCCA
>NC_048313.1:3081143-3143061 GCF_013100865.1 Trachemys scripta elegans
GGGATCTGCCCCCATAGACTTCAGACACCCCTTAGAAGCCCCCAGTTCCCGTCTGCTGTATGTGAATATAGCTCTTTGGGGCAAGGACCATGTGTTTGCTCTGTGCTTGTACAGCCCCTGACACAATAGAGGCTTGGTCCCTGACAAGTCCACGGCCTAGGACCCCAAGGTGCTACCATAATACATCTAATAGCAACAAACATGTACAGCACCTAGCACAAAGGCACGAACGAGGACCCCAGGTGCGACCACTACACAAATAATAAAAATACCGTCTGTGGGGAATTTATCCCAGGAGCACACGATTGCTCTAGCGTCCTTAGCCCAAAACTGGCTTTCCAGTCACCGTGCTGCGGGCTGTTTTCAACAGCTGCTGTCCTCCATTCCAGAGGTGGCTGCATTTCAACCATGCTCTGCACCTATGTTTGTAAACCACTTTTGGAACAAAAAGCCCCAGAAACATACAAGTCTTGGGAGAATTTCATTCCACCTCCCTAGAAATCACCTTCCTCTCCCTGCCCTCCCACCTCTGCCATTTCAATTGGATACGGGATTCTTCACTTCCTGTCCTCAACGGTTTAACAGCGGGCAGCAACGGTTGTTGCGCTCTGCCCTACAGATGGCTGCATTTTCAGAGGTGGAGACAGAGTTCTCCTCACTGCTTTTCAGGGGAGCTGCAAATTCAGATTTGCTAAACCCTTCGAGCTCTCTGGAGCCGAAGGAAGATCAGAAGAGAAGAGCGTTGTTATTACCAGTATCTGCTAAGCTGTTCTTCCAGACTACAGTGCAGAAGCAGAGACATACACAGAGACAGACAGGAAGAGAGATCCGTTCTCCAATTCTTAGGGTACGTCTACACTCAAAGCGTTACAGTGGCGCAGCGACACCATTTCAGTGTAGACACGACCTACGCTGATGGGAGGGGTTCTCACATCGGCACAGGGAATCCACCTCCCTGAAAGGTGATGGCTAAATCGACGGAAGAATTCTTCTGTCATCCCAGCGCTGTCTACACCGGGAGTTAGGTCGGTATATCTGTGTCCCTCAGGGGGGTGGGGGTGGATTTTTCATGCCCCTGAGACACGAAGCAAGACCAATGTACGTTCCTAGTGTAGACCAGATTAGCCTCATCCCCCCCCCGAACGAATCACCAGTGGGCAAGAACTAGACACTCACCCGGCTTCACCAGACTCTGACATTTGTCGCACTTGGGGGTGACAGTCGAGAAAATCTTTTCTGAAAGAGGGAAAAGGAATGAAAGTCAGCAGCCAGATTCTCCGCTCAGCTTTGGAGGAGGCGGGAACAGACGGCTCTGATGGGAAGCAATGGCAAGTTATGAACATTAGCGATTCTAACGGATTTTGGAAGAGACCTGAAAGCTTCGAGCAGATTCCTAACACTCAAGAGATCAGGAAACTAGCAAACGTGACGGCAGATCACGCCACATCCGGCACCTTCCTCTGCAGCTTTGGGCCACCGTCAGAGACGGGATACCCAGCTAGACAGGTCTCTGGTCTGATCCAGGCGGGCAATTCCTGAGGTCTCGACTTCATGCAGAAACCCAAGGGAACATGAATGCCAGCCTCGTCCTCTTGAGCGCTATGCAGACCTAGAGACCGCCCAAGCTCCGCCTCGCTTTCGAGCCTGCAGGCGTCTGGCAGAGAGATTGGCTACCACCCTGGCGAGTCCCAGGGTTTTTGCTCCCCACCATTAACCAGAGCTCCTAGCTCAGGACAAGCCTGCACGTGACAGACTCTCCCCCAGCCTCTCACGCCCCCCGCAGGCCGTCCATTCGCTGGGGGGGAGAACCTGGCAGGAATCTTTGCTTCATTCCTGTCACGTCCTCAGGCTGATTGGTCTCCCCAGGCCCCTTCTCTTACTGGCAGGGTGGGAGCTCCTGGAACGGACGGGGATTAACAGGCCCTCATGGATTACACGCCCATCTCGATCGGCGACGGACTGGGGCCCCACCGGGACGCTGAACGGTGTGGCCATTGATGGAGGTTGCTAAGGAGAGCCGGGGACAGAGGTACCTTTCATCCAGTCCAGGGTGTATTGTTTCTTGCAGGAGGAGCCGAGACAGTGAGAGGTGAAGAAGGTGCCGTGGGCTTCCACCAGATCTTCCTGGTCCAGTCCGGCCACCCGCTCCAACGTGTCAATATTCTGCAAGGGACGGACACGCCCACCTGCCCCTTGTAACGCTGCGGGGCTGGGCAGGGACCGAGACCCAGGAAGTGAAACTGACCAGGCCTAGTTTCACTGCCCCCAGGCTGAGCTGAATGCCCCACTTAAATCCCCCTCTGCCCCAAATCACAGTGTGGCTGGCCCTTTAAAGGGGGCAGTGCCCAACCTGCAGGAAGTCAGCAAGTAGTTCAGCTGGGCTGGAGAGCAGCAGGAAGGCTCCTGGAGCATGGAGAGGGGTGTCCCTCAGTAGCTTGGGGGGCGTTGCTAGAATGAAGAGGGGCGGTGCCCCCTCCCATGGGCTGGGAGTCCCAGCTTGTTAAGTGTATTAAGCCCACCCCCATGCCCCCCACAACCTCGCTGGGCCTTCCAGGGGTCACCCACCTGCGTGTAACAGCGCAGCAGCAAACCCTTCTCCTTCAGCAGCCGGATGAAGTAGTGGCACACGGTGGGCTGGAACGGAGCAGGAGGACGGTGTTGAGGATTCCCTTGTAGGTCAACAGCAGCTGTCCCTGCCTTTTCTTCACACCAGCTGATGCCCAGCTCGCGGGGGGAGGAGGAAATCTCACCCCCGGCTTTGGACTGCCAGCAAGGGGGGTTCTACACCTTCCAGCGGGGCAGCGGCTGGAGGCCGGACAGCCTCAGATTGGCCGGTTGGTGTGACCCAATGGGGAAAGAGGGAGGGGATACCAGACCAGCTGGGTCCATCTGTCTGATCTACCATGGCAAGGCTATGCCAGGCTAGGATCCATGGATCTGGGCCAACACAGCCCGGAGGGGCTAGCGCTGTGATCTGGAGAGAGGGGCGTGTCTGGCTGGGCCTTTTCATCTGATCCGCGATCTATTCCCAAATACCCTGCCAGGATCCGAGAGCCCAGGAGTCCCGGCTCCCAGACCCCTTCCCTTCCCTGGAATAAGGAAAAACCCGGGAGCTCTGGCGCTCGTCTCTGGGTCACAGCGCTGCACAATGCCTCTGTATTAAGATGCTAGAGAAAGCGAAGAGCGTCCGATAGCTCCGGCTGGATTTACCTTAAACTGTCCTGGATACAGCTCCCTGGCAAGGGCAAAGAACGGCTCCGGGTGTTGCTGTGTGGAGGAAAATAGACAAACGTTTTGGGTGGGTGGGGCTAAGTTTGGTTGACAGATTCAGAACAAATCCCGTGTCCCCCAACATGATTCCTCACTGAGCAGTCCCCGCAGTTCTGGGGTTTGGCAAACACTTCTCAGGATCAGGCCTTCAAGCAGGGGTGGGGGAGTTCTTTGGCCACCCCCAATTCTCCCTGTGCCCCGGTATTTGAACTCCACCCCCACCTCTGTGCAAAACAAGCACGGCTTCCGATCTCTGGCGCTCCGGACTCCCCCATCCCTGCGTTACAGCCCGGTGCCGAGCTCCCCTGGGCTATAGTGGGGTGCTACCAATGCTCGTCCCTCCCTTGTGCCAGGCTGCCTGTGTCTCAGAGAGACAGGGGTTTAGTTTGGCCAGTCGGCTAGAAATCGGAGGTGCCAGTGTCTATCCCCGAGATCTTCAGGAGGTTAAACTGGGACAGTTTCCCCTAATGAGACTAGAAACATGAGCAGTTTTGAGAGTCCCAGTCGTGATTTTAACCTCAATCCATCCTCGGTCGGGGACCAGACACTGGCTGCCCCAGGTACCAGGGCTGGACAAGAATACGACGTGTCTGCAAGTGCTGACAACGTAGGGGAATTCTTTAGGATGTGGGAGGATGAAACTGATCAAAGGGACCGTTTAGGTGGCCCACCGGGCAACGCTCGATCGCTATGGAAGGAGATCTCCGAGGCAGGAAGAACCCAGGGTGCTACCTTGAAGTAGTTGATTTCGAAGATGGCTTCAGGGTACGGCAGGTTGTAGCTCTGCAGATTGGCGTAGAGCCCCGTGCCGGGCGACCGGAAGTCCGGGATCCCCGCGGCTGAGGGACACAAGGGGAGCCTCTTGGAAAACCCACCCAAATGCCGAGCGGTGTTGGTCAATGGGATGCCTCAATGCCGGGGGAGCCCTCTAGCAAGGGGCTGGTCACCTCCTTGTCCCTCAGCCTAGCAGGGGAGCAGTTTTCTCGTAACACTCATTTTCTGGGGTGCCACCCGCACATTTTAGATCAGCCGTGGGCAGAGCTATCAGGTTCTAGGGATTCCGGATTCTTCACTGGGACTTGGGAACAGCCAAAGTCCCCCAACTCCCCACAGAATCCATCCCAGGTTTTGCAGGGAGCCCACTCCAGGTGAGGACAGGTCTTCTGCGAGTCTGACCAGTGCTAGGTCATAAAGCTCCTAGCCACATACCTCAGTGCTGGGTCTTGCTGCCCAGGTGCTTTGGCTATGAAATTCGGCCACTGTGCAAGTCTGGATGTGCAATATAACCCCACGAACTGCTCCGCCACTGCCCAACAGGGGGCGCTGTGATGCCAGAGGTGCGGTCTTTCAAACAAGATTTCAAGTCCTGAACGTTCCTGGTCGCTCAAGGTCCCATAGCACCTTCCCCCCTCCCTTCTGCCCAATAACACCCTGGCATTAGAGACCGCGTTCTGGTCAAATTCCAGCCAGCGCTATTCCATCCTGCCTCCCCGCCATCCTCCTGCACTTTCAATCAGATCCAGGATTCATCTTCACTGTGCAACTGTCACGCTCCACACCAGAGGCAGATGCGTGATCCCTGCATAAACAGCTGCTGTGCCCCAACCCCAGAACTGGCTGCGTCTCGGCACTGGAGGAGGGACCAGTACAAACAGCTGCCAACCTCAAGAGTCGTCTGCATTTCCGTGGAGGGGCGAGCGATCCCTGTACAAACAGCTGCCGCGTTCCACCCCAGAGGTGGCTGCTTTTCAGCAGTGGCTTGTAGACAGCTTTGGGATGGAAAGCGCTATAGAAACACTAGGGGAAACTGAGCCGTATCAGAACCCCCTCGGTTTATTGCTACGCGCTGGTTTCTTTTCAAAGTGAACGATCTAACCGCCGCGCCCGCTGCTGTACTCACAGGTGGAGATCCCAGCGCCCACTATGCAGACGACGTTCCTGCCTGCAAGGTAACAGAGGGAGGCGTCAAACCTGACTCTGGAAAGCTACTCGGGAAACAGCCCCAAGCTCTAGGCGCTTCCGGGGGAGGGCGGGTGCCGTTGGTAGACTTCACGGCAGCCACCTGGCCCAATTTGCAAACCTCTAGACTCTCAGGTCTAAGATCTAGATCAAAACTGCACTCCTGACCTCTGCTGGACCAGGTCCTGATCTGCAGTGATGCGCAGGCCCCTCTGTGCCGCTTCGGGGAGGAACAGCCCTCTAAGAGCATCCCTAGGGGCCTCCCCAGCTGGCATAAAGGCCCCCGCTTCCAGCATGGGGGACCAGAGCTCACTGCACTATGGCAATTCTCTGCTTCATAGGGGCCATGGGAAGCAGAGACTCAGCAGAGCAGCCCTGGGGCAGCTCTAAGTTATGCCAGGCCCAGAATACGAGCGGCACAAGGGAGGTTTAAAGACACCTCCACCAAGCCTGTCCCAAGTGCCGAGAAGGAGTAACCGCGGATCAGGCCCACGGAGGCTGGATCTCTCCCAGCAGCACAGGAGCTGTGCAAGTCAGACTTGTCCCCCGGCTTGTACATTACACCAGCATGGAGTCCCGGCCACATTCACGGTCGGCTCTATGCCTCCCTCTCGGCAGCCCCTCTGGCCCCCGGTCTCTCCCAGGCATGGTTACCCCCAGCGCCTTCCCCTTCCCGTTTGGGGGATCAGAATGAGGGTTGCCCCCCTGGCTTGGTCTCAGGGCAGCTTCCTCCCAAGAAGGGAGAGTCAACTTACATTTCTCGCTCTGCATGAAGCGGCTCACTCCGTCCAACGTCAGCTCATCCAGCACCTTCTCCGGCTTCTCGCTGCCCAGGCCCAGTGTCCGGGACAGGAGGTGTCGCAGGAAATCCACTGAAAGGGAGAGAACAAACGTTAGCCGCTGGGGTCCCCTAGGAGCCAGGACTCCTGGATTCTGTTCCCAGCTCTGGAAAGGGAGTGGGGGGCTAGTGGTTACAGCAGGGGAACCGGGGGCCAGGACTCCTGGGTTCTATCCCCAGCTGTGGGAAGGAAGTGGAGGTAGTGGTTAGTGCAGGAGGGGCTGGGAGCCAGGATACCTGGGTTCTAATCCCAGCTCCTCCACGGACTTACTGAGCAGTCTTGGGCAAGGCAGTGCCCCGCCCTATGCCTCAGTTTCCCCCTCAGGAACCCATTTCTTCCCATTTCCCAATCTCAAAGAGGGGGATGATTGTGAAAATTACTTAATGTTTGGAAAGTGCCCTGAAGATGCTATGTAAGAGGGGAAGGAGGGCCCAGTGGTTAGGGTTCAAATCACAGCTCTGCAACGGACTCCTTGTGAGACACCGGACAAGTCACTCGGGCCTGGCGTACGCTACAAAGTTCTCCCCAGGCAGCTCTGTGGGCTAGGAGTGTTCACGCCCACTAGGCGACACAGCTGTGCCAGCAGAACCCCCAGTGGCGACGCAGCGAAGCCAGCAGAAGAGCACGCCTGTCAGTTCAGTTAACGTCTTTTGTGGAGGTGGTGTCGCCAGACTGGCAGGCTCCGTGCCTCAGTTTCCCCATCTGTACACTGGGAATAATGGTGCTGCCCTGCCTCCCAGGGTATTACGAGGACAAATATGTTAGAAACCAGGAGGCGTTCAGGAGCCCGACAAGCACAATCAACAAAGCTTAATCAATCCCGATTCCGGACACAGACCAGTTTTTGCCTCCAAGCCCAGACAGAAAAAAACTGGTCTAACTGCAGATTCACCCGATGCTTTAGAGCCTCCCGAGAGGAAGGAATAGCCATAAATTAATAGACCCAGCTGGCTCTCACAGGCTCTCGCTAGCTGGCTATGCACAGTCTAGTCCCTCTGTATCACAAAGGAAGCCCACACAGCTTGGCCTCCCCACGCTCCCCATCCCGCCCCTACAATAATGCACAAGCCACCTACTTTCAGACTCTCCAGAGGCGCCACCGTTTTCGGAGTCAGAATCGGAGTCCTGAACAACAAAATATAGAAAGATCAGTCGGTGAAGTAAGGCAACGTGAACACAGAACTGTCTTCTAGGTTTAGTGGCTACTGTTAGAAGTATCTCAGTCTGGGGTAGAATCGGCTGGGGAATTGGAACCAAGGAGAGTCAGGACTCCTGGGTTCTAGCCGCAGCTGCGGGAGGAAAGTGGGGTCTAAATGATTGGAGTGGGGGCTTGCGGGGGGATCAGGACTCCTGGGTTCTATCCAGCTCTGGAAGGGGAGTGGGGTCGAGTCGGTTTTAGAGCAGTGAGATGCGGGGTCAGGACTCCTGGGTTCTATTCCCGGCTCCACGAGGGAGCGTGCTTTGGTGGTTTATCACCAGAGAAGGGTTTGAAGATCAGGACCAAACTCCGTCCCTCTAAGGATTTTCACGCCAGACACAGAAGGGACAATTTGCACAGCTGTTGGCTCAGACTCTCACCGCAGTCCAGTGTCACTGCTGTGGGATTTGAAAGCCACACGGGGCTGAGCGCTGGGGATAGACGGCAGACAGGAGGGACAGGGTTAGCTAGGACCGGATGGCGTTTCCCCTTGTCCCTTGGTTGCAATGGGTTAGCTCAGACCAAATCCATGCACCCTCCCCACCAAGCTCACTGGGCCTCACCACAAAAGGGAACCCTGACTTCTTCCACACCCCTCCCCCAAATACTCACAGGCGAGTCTGAGCCCCTCTCTGCCTCAATTTCTCCGGCACCCGCCGCTGTGACACGGAAAGGAAAAAAAATCCAAGTTACTATCAGAAAAGGCCTGGGAGAAAAGGGGACCCCGCTGGCTCAGGGGTGTGGGGGGGATGCTAGTGATTTGGGGGGGCAGGGGGAAGGAGCCCCCCAGGGAGAGGGAGGTCCCCAGTGATTCAGGGGGACAGGAGGGGAAGCGGGGTGCCTGTGACCCGGGGGGGGGGGGGGGGGGGGAGGGCGCCCCGGGAAGGGGGGGGCCCCGGGGACGGGGGGGGGGGGGGGCAGGGTGAGCCGCCATAGCGGGGGGGGGTCCCCGCTATCTACCGTCCCGCTCGGCCATAGATCCCGGCGCGGGGCTGCCCCGGTGCCTGCCCCGCTCGGCTCGGCCAGGCCCGTCCCCCGGGGCAGAACTACAACTCCCAGCGTGCCGCGCGCCCCGCCCCTAGTCCCAGCCTGCCCCGCGCCCAGCACCGCCAGTCCCAGCCTGCCCCGCGGCCAGGACCACAACTCCCAGCCTGCCCCGCGCCCAGCACCACAACTCCCAGCCTGCCCCGCGCCCAGGACCACAACTCCCAGCCTGCCCCGCGGCCAGGACCACAACTCCCAGCCTGCCCCGCGCCCAGGGCCACAACTCCCAGCCTGCCCCGCGCCCGGCCCTGACTGACCGTTCCCAGCATGCCCCGCGCCCAGGACCACAACTCCCAGCCTGCCCCGCGCCCAGCACCACAACTCCCAGCCTGCCCCGCGGCCCCAGGCCGCTGCCGCCGATTGGCTGGGGCGCTGGGGAATTCCCGGGCCCCGAATCCCGTCCCTGGGCGCCCCGGAGCCAGCGGCGCCGGCCCGGGCATGGCAGCGGCGCCCCGCGAGCCGCGGGGTTAGGGCGGGTCGCACAGCGATGGCGGAGCCGCAGCAGCGGCCGGGCCCGGGGCCGGGGCCGGGGCCGGGCGAGGCCAAGCGGCCGGAGGCGGGCGAGGACTGGTGCGACAGCGGCCTGGGCTCCCTGAGCGAGGGGCAGCTCAGCCAGATCCAGGAGGGCCTGGGGGGCCCGCACCCCCCTACTGCCGTCCCCGTGACCTCTGACCCCTGCCCCGGGGGTCGCCCTGTGACCTCTGACCCCGGGGGTCGCCCCGTGACCTCTGACCCCGGTGGCCCCAAGACCCCCGACTCCTGCGGGTCGGGCTCGGAGCGCCTGGACTCTGCCCTCGGCGACTCCCTGGGCGAGGACGAAGCCGGCTGGGGGGCGGCCGTGGGGCAGGAGCTGGGGGCGATCACCCAGGGCGTGGAGGCCGTGCGGCTCGGGGAGACGCCCGCGGTGGCCCCCGAGGCCTGGCTGCACCACGTCCTGGGCTTCGTGACCGAGGACGGGGACACGTAAGTATGCGGGCGCCTGCTTTGTTCAGCCTCGTCCGCCCCTTGGGAGAGGGGGGTTCAGGCCCCCCGGTGTCTCCCCCTGGCTTTGGGGCTGGCCCGGGTATCGCCCCCTCGGTGCAGCTCCCTTATGGGATGTAGGGAACCCTCTCTCGGGAATAGGTTTCGGAGTGGTAGCCGTGTTAGTCTGTATCGGCACAAACAAGGAGGAGGGCTCCTCGTTTTTCTCTTGGTAATTGTCCCTTCTTAGGGTCTCTTTGTCCCCAGCCCCGACTCCAAAACCCTGCCTCGGGTCCCAGTCCTGGGGGCTAAGTTATGTGGAAGCCAACGCGGGGACAGGGCCCCGCTGCTCTGTGCTCTTAGCAACGCACCTCAGAACGACAGGGATGCACCCCTGCTCTTGGATCTTAACTGGCATTTTGGCCGGGAAAGTGCAGCATGGGGTGCGGGGGTGGGGCTTCTGAGTCATCGGCTTTCCCCCGGGTGCTCCTCAGTCCTGATCACAGCCACCCCCTTGCTCTAGTTTTGGACTTCGGACACAGCAGACAGACCCCCTAAACTGCAGGACCCCTGCTGTCTCCATTGACAGTGGCCCTCAATCCCTGGTCTCTCGGTCCTGGGACACTTTAAGCATCATCTGAAAATCCGTCTCCGTTGGAAGCCTTTTCCATTGCCCAAACACATACAAGATTTGCCCTATGGCCTCCCTGCTACCTCCCCAGCTCCTTGGTACTTCTGCGCTCTTTGCTGACTCGATCGAGTCTTCTGCTTGCTAATCACTTCCCTTTCAGGGGCGGTATTTTCAGCCAGTTGCGCGGTACCGCTTTTTCATTTTGCTTGGACTGGTATCTGTTTTTCTCTCCCCAGAGCCCTCCACCTGGCTGTGATTCATGAGCATGAGGCCTTTCTGGATTCTATCCTGCAGTATATGGCTAGGACAGAATACTTGGATCTGCAGAACGACCTGGGCCAGGTTGGGCCGAGACTGAAGCATTTCCTGTCTGTATCATCCTCTGTTTTACAGTGGGGAAACTGAGGCATGAGGGGGCAAATTGGCTTGCCTGAAGATTGCACAGCAAGCCGGGGGGCAGAACTCGGGAGTATTGGCTCCCAGTCTGGTCCCTACATGATGCCACCTCCTTTATGAAATGCGTGGGGTGCTGGTTGGAAAATGAAACACAACCCCATGTTAAAAGCCCCTCAGCATCATAAATGACGTGTGGGAGGAGGGAAGAGAGTTACAGAGCACAACTATCTCTTTGGGGCTGGAACTGTCCCTAGCTTTGTGTTTGTACCACATCTGGCACGATGGAGTCCCAACCAGATGGAGATGCTACTGCAAAATAAGTGATCAAGAACCAGGGCTGGCATCAAAACACGTCCGCCCCTTTTGTGGCAGAGGGATGGGGATCAAGCGTGGGGGCTTGACAGCAGTGACGGGGTCAGGGAAGGCTTCGTTTCAGGACGTAAGCTGATCTTCACTCATCCTGGGGTCTTCACTCATCCCAGGGGGATAAACTGACTGCCACGCAGCTCCTCGTGCACAGGGAGGATATGACCTTGTCCACCCGGCGCCCGAGTATTACAGGCGGCTTTTGTGAGAATAGTGGATTTACCCTGGCGTCCTTGGCTAAATTTCCTGACCCTCTTGTGCGATTGGCTGCTGGCCTCCTACCCCAGCACTGTTCCTGGGGTATAGAGTGCAAAGCTGTTTGGGAGAATTTGGGGTGAAATCCACTGAAAGAAGTGCTCTCTAGTGCTGTTGATGAGGATTGACCAGGCCCCTTTTAGGGGAGACCTACCCTAAGCTTTCTCACCCCCCTCTCTCTCGTTGCCCTTCTCCAGACGGCATTGCATATTGCAGTCATCCTCGGCGCCTCCAACTTTGTCCGCAAGCTGATGGCAGCCGGGGCGGGGCTCTGCGTGCAGGAGAGAGCTGGCCACACAGCGCTGCACCTGGCGTGCCGGGAGGGCTGGCGGGACTGCGCACAGTGCCTCCTGGCAGCGCTGAGCGGGCACTGGCCCGGCAAGGGGAATGACGCCTGCGCTCAGTTGGACTGCACCAATTATGATGGTATGGAGCCTCTCGTCACCCGCCTGGCAAATACACTGGGCCCGTTACACATGGGACCTTTGTCCTGAGCGTTCTCACCCTCCTTCCCCTCCCCTTCCCCAGCCAATAAGGAGCTGGCACCACAACCTGGCACCAGCCCAGCTCCCATGGCCAGAGCATGTAGCGCTCCAGCTATTCTCTGCTTCCCCCGAGCTTGTGGAGGGTCGAACATGAGTTGGAAGCTTCTCTAACATACCCAAGGGCCAGAGAACACCAGAATTTGGCCACCACCAAAGTGGCTTCGATGCCCGTTTGCCTCGAGTGCAGAAGTGGCTTAACTGAGAGTGAGGCCCGCCACTTTGGGGGTGACAAAAACCAAAAAGCAGTATGCTGGATGGATACATAGTCTGCTGTGTAGCCCAAAGTTAACCTGTGGAACTCCCTGCTGCAGGACACGACTGGTGCGAAGAAATCAATGAGACTGCATAAAAGATCCCTCTACCTCTTGTTCCCCCTCCCACCCCCCTGTAGCAGGGCGAACAATCCTCTCGTGTTGCCATGACAGCAGCCAGCTGGTCCACCGATAGGTTGCTAGGTGGCCTGAGGGAGACAGAAATCAACTTGATCAAAATTGTCTGCTCTTGGTTTCCACAGGTTACACGCCGCTGCACGTGGCTGTCCTGCGGAAGGACCTCGAAGTGGTCAAGCTCCTTGTGGATGCCGGAGCCGATCTCAACAAGGCGGTTAGTACTGGGGCTGGTGTGGATCGTGTCCAGGGAGGGGTGGAAAGAGATCGAAGGCATTTACCCTTCCCAGAGTACTCCGTGGCAGCTTCTCTGACTTGTCTGTCCACTGCTGGCAGGAGATGAGCTGCGGGCGGAGTCCCCTCCACTTGGCAGTGGAGTCGCAGAGCCCGGAAGTGGTGGAGTGCCTGCTGCGCGCCGGTGCGGACCCGAGGGCCCGGATGAACGCCGGTTACACCCCCATCTATAGCGCCGTGCACAGGCCCAGCCAGAAGATCTTGCAGCTGCTCCGGGAGTTCGGCTCGGAGGAGCCCGACTGGGACTCGGAGGAGAGCCCGGCTGACAGCAGCGACGTGAGTGGGGTGGGGGTACTGAATTAACACCACAGGAGGCTGGAGCGCCGCTGGCACCTGGGCGAAGCCAGGCCAAGCGTCCCCCCCCTTGCTCTGTCCTAGAGCAGCTCCTCCTCCTCCAGGAACGAGGCTAGACAGCAGTGCTGGAAAGCCATTCCCATTCTCTAGCTATGTAGCACCCCCCAGGTGAACGAATTGGCAGGTCTCAGCCTGGTTCCTAGTCCGCTCTGCCACTAACTAGCCCCCTCCTGGGTAAGCCTAGTGGACACTGAAGATCAAACAGGACCCACAGAGACTGAACCCCCTCCTTAGAGTGGGTCCCTCTAAAACACAATGGGTGGGGAAGCTGGCATTGCGATTGGCAGCAGCGCAGACCAAAGGGGTCTTTCACCAGCAAGGGGGTCTCTTTTCAAAGGGATTGAGTTCCTCGAGTCTCTGGTCTATTGGATTAACGCAGACCAGGTTAAGGGGTGATGGGATCAGTTGGTAAGTACCTACCTCGCAGTGCTTCATTGGTAGTAAAAGAGGTGCTGGGGCGCGAGCAATTTTTTTTAACATTCATGACTGACGTGGCAAATCCTGAGATGCCAGTGCTGTGAATTGCCAAGCCTAAAGGTGCCAGGACTCGGCCCTAGCACCCATCAAGCCCTGCTACGTGGGTATGAGAAATATGACAGTAGATGGCTCTTCAGTCTTCCACCAGTTGGAAATGGAAGCATTGACTTGTCTAGCTTCAGGAGATCAGGGCAAACTTTTAACAGAGTAATTAGTCCTTAATTTTCCTAGAGCTGTGATGGATTCTCCATCACTGACAATGTTTAAATCAAAATTGGTGGTGTCCCCCCCCCCGAAATCTGCTGTAGTTCAAACAGCAATTAATTCAGGGCGGCTCCGAGGCCTGCGTTTTACAGGAAGTCAGACTCGATCAGTCGTCCCTTCCGGCCTCAGGATCTATGAGCCTAATACAAGAAGGGAAGAAAGCTGAACGTGGGGCGTTGGCAGCGACGGCAGATTTTGTGTGCGTGGTTGTTTTAATCTGGCCCTGCCCACCTGCTGCATAACAGTCTCTAAACACGCCCACGCCCTCTTCGATCCCGCCATCCCGCTAAAGTCCTCAACGAAGCTCTCCCGTTTTTCAGGAGGACTACGACGACATCGTCATCAACAGTGGACACTATAAGAACTGACGGGGCTGGGCCGGCATCGCCTGCAGCGTGAGCCGTTCCCCATCTCCATAAGACTCGCATCCTGCCCTGTCGCTGTGGGAATAAATTTGGCAGTGGCGCAATCTCTCCGTTCGCATCTAGTTCCAACTACTTATCCAAAGGCTGCAGTCTCTGGCTGTTACTTGGAACCAGTAGCTAAAATTCACCAGAGCTTTGATCTAATCCGTTTATTTCCCCTCTCACTTGTTCGTTTTCCTCCGTGTTTCTTAGTTTAGTCAGTTTATATCGAGTTATTTGGATTACGTTCAAATTTTAAAAAATGGTATTTCGGCACTTGCTGCTTTTTGCAGTCGCAGCTGGGATGGATTGTCGGCAGGATTTCTCTGTTCGCTGTATCCTTTGCCCTGTCGAGCCTCCGGCCGTTTGCTTTCGAAGCGGGAGCGTCATCCCTACCCGTGCAAGGGGTCTTGCTGGAGTCCACGGATGCTAGTCGCATAACCAAGCAATTCGGGTCAGTGGGGAGCCGCACAAAACGGGGTGCGGGCCTGGCTGGCTTTTAGCTGCCTTTCAGACATCTTGGGCCTGTTTGCTTTTATCTTGAGAAGCAGGGAGCACCACCTTACTCCAGGGGCCGGATTCTTTTTAGCTGCTTCCTAACTGAGGCGGATGGATTTTCACGAGCACCGTGCAGCCCTGGTCTCCTCCCCCGGCTGTAAGGACAAGGGCGGGTGAGTGCTTTTGAAAATCTGGGCCTCTGCTAGCGTTTAGGATCGAACGGCCAGACAGGGGCAATAGCTCCGATGCAGGGTAGGAGGATTGAAACGGGCAGGGTGAGGGAGAAATTCACAGGAGGAGCAGATGAGGCTGGTGAGGTCTGTTATGAGCAGAGTGAGGAAGAAGAGGGAAGAGAGGCCAAAGAGGGAGACCTTTTAGATCTCAAAGGTGGGGGAGTGAGGTTGGAAAGAGCCAAGGTGGGTTTGGAGCTGTCTGATTTGGGTCAGGCGTGGAGAAGGAGGGACTGCGTCAGTGCCTTGTCTGTAGGAACCGTGCCTCTCTGGTACCTGGCCAATCTTGGTTTCGTCTAAGCACCTCCACCAATACTGCAAGGTGGGACCATCTTCATTCCTTTCCCCGAGGAGTCGGTTTTTTTCCTCTGTGCCCATTGACTGGCTGTAAAGCCTCGTTCGTGCCATTCTTGACGCTGGGTGTCAATGGGGTCTCTTCTGGAGCCGCGCGGGAAGCGGATTTCCCATCCCATAACAGTTTTGGAGATCCAAAATTGGGCAGAAAACGCCCAGCTCCGCCTTTCCCGAGCGGAAGGGCTGAAAATCATTTTCAGTTGAGGCGTTCGATTTTGATCGTTTTGTAAGTCTGAATTTATTCATTTCAAAACCAAAAGTTGTTTTGACTCCAAAACTGGAAACTTTCCTTGTTTAAAACAGGACGTTTCACCGGTTTTAAACCCCCAGCGCCCTCCCAGTGTTTTGAACTGAGCAAGTCAGCCAGAGCGGCCCTGTTCACAAGTAGCCTTGGCTTTGACAAATTGACGTGGTTCCCCCCCCCCTCCCCAGCCCCCCTCCCTCTGGGGGAACGGTTTGTCACATTCCCGACTAGCTCTGATCTTTGTATCTAACACCGTGGACCCTCAATGGAGACGGGACCGCTGGGTGCTGCGCTGTCTGAAATTGCTTCTGTTTGCCAGGGGGGAATTTTGGAAGAACTGTCGTAAGCAGACCTGAGACTTGATTTAGAACCTGGCTGCATTAGTTACAGATGGCTTTTCAGTACGACCTACTCCTCCCCCCCCCCCCGCCCCCCATTTGAGCTTTGGAAGGGTGCGGGGAGAAAAGATCGAATTCTAAACAAAATCCTCCTCGTTTGACGAGGCTGCCGTCTTCTCCTTTACATTCTCATGCTTCTTGTAACCGAAAACACAGGCCAAAACGTAAGGGAAGATTGGGGCTCTCTGCTTTTTAGGGGACGGGGGTTAATTCTCAAGGGCCGAGCACCTTAGCTGACATCAATGTGATCTCAGTACCAGGAGGTGGGGGCTGGCTAATGAGGTTCTGGATGTGTCGGGGGGGGAGGGCGGAATCAGTAGTTTTCCTGGGAAGTGGGGTTGGATTTTTAGTTCACTTGCCCCAGTGCCAAGGACTGAGGGACCTGACTGTGTTAGAGTCAATAATGCTGGGAAAAGTATTATTTTCTCAAGTGGACCAGGATTGAGCCCTCTCGGCCTCTGTACTTATTACTAAAGGGCTTGTCTAACACACCAGTTGTAGCCCTTCAACAACCCCTGGCGCTGTGCAGCAGGAGATGACAAAGCAGATCGAGTTCATTGTCCCCATTTTACAGATGGGGAAATGGAGGCACAATGCGCTGCCCAAGGTCACCCAGGAGGCCAGTGGGCAAACTGGGAGTAGAACCCAGGTTCAGCAAGTCCCTGGTCCAGGGCTCTATGCACTAGGCCACACTGCCTCTTTGTGTCTGTCTAGTTAAAGTTGTACACGCCCATCTGTGGGCCTGCCGTTATACTGACACTGGGAAGGGGAATGGGCTGTACCAATATAAGGCACCTATCAGTAACACCCCCCCCAAGTGACCTGAGGCTTCTCCCAGTTTAACTCCCGAAAACAACCTGGTCCCTGGCTGATGGTTCTCGAACACCGCGCCGAAGAGGCTGGCTGAAGCAACTGCAGGCAGAAGGGAAATGGCTTTTTCTATGTAAGCATTGTCTGTTCATTTCCCCAGCTGGCTCTGTGCCTAGAGACACAGAGACCGCATAACTCGCATCCAGTGCCTGTGGGTTTTAAGCTATGTTGTGAGTTTTGTATGAGCTGTCGTCTAACTTTATCCGGTTCTCTGTGTGTGTGTTCTTTCTCCCCACTCTCTGTATCGTGTATGTTCTTGACCAGGGATGGGGGATGAGATTAAAACTACCGCTTGCCCTATACAGCGTGTCTGGTGTTTGTGTGGAGGGCAGGGCGTTTGGACAGAGGATTGGACTCGCAGCATCACAGCCATAGTCCATCTCTAATAATAACAGCTGCTTACATAGCACTTCCCATCCATAGAGCTCACAAAGGAGGTAAGCAGCATTTATCCCCGTTTTACAGACAGGAAAACTGAGGCACAGAAAGGGGAAGTGTCTTGCCCAAGGTCATGCACCAGGCCAGTGGCAGAGCTGGGCCTGGAACTCCTGAGGACCAGCCCCGCGTTCTACCTACTAGGCCATGCTGCCTCCCTGATCTAGCCCCGCATCCTGCCCCCTATGCAGTCCGTACTTCCCTCACCAGAGTTCTGAATTTGCCACCTTTTCAGTTTCCTCGAATGCTTCCTTTGTTCTTGTGTTGGGAGAAGAGAGACTCCCGCTCTGGCTCCAGGACTTTCGCTGGTAGCGGTAAAGAAGCACTGTGCCTACTCCGGCCCTGTCTACCCTACAGGCGCTCCAACTGCTGCAGGGGAGATGCTTTATGCGTAGCCAGAAGCCGTTTTTCTGCTGCTGGAGTTAATCTGGGTGGTGGTCGCTGGGTCAACAGACGAATTCTTCCAGCGACCTAGCTGTGTCTAGACCAGGCCCTCCATTTTTCACACCCCTGCACGTGACCCAGTGGACGTGTAGACCACACTTGGCATTGACCAGCAGACCTATTGTAGCCTAAGATATTCTGGTATCATTTGACCTTGCGTGTGGAATAACGATCCTGGAATAGGTTTCAGAGGGGCAGCCGTGTTAGTCTGTATCCGCAAAAAGAACGAGGAGTCCTTGTGGCACCTTAGAGACCAACACATTTATTTGAGCATAAGCTTTCGTGGGCTAAAGCCCACTTCATCAGATGCGTGGAGTGGAAAATACAGCTGATGAAGTGGGCTGTAGCCCACAAAAGCGCATGCTCAAATAAATGTGTTAGTCTCTAAGGGGCCACAAGTCCTCCTGTTCTTTAGCCTGGAATAGAGCCACTTATTCCAGAATAGAGTATCCAACCGGGGCTGAGATACTGAGCTAGGTCCGCCAGCCAGTTTCCCCTCCTAAGACGTTCCAGGGGTTTTGAAGGAATCTGACGTTTAGACTTTATGTTGGCTCTGCCTAGGGTGACATTAGCTCATACAGAGCGCTGCGTTTTCCAAGCACTCCGAATCATAGACGTGTCGGGCTGGAAGGGACCGCGGGAGGTCGTCTAGTCCAGCCCCCCGCGCTGAGGCAGGACCAAGTCCAACCTGTCCTTAAAAACCTCCAGGGACGGGGATCCCACAACCTCCCTGGGACGCCTGTTCCGGAGCTTCCCTGCCCTGAGAGTCAGAAAGTTTGTCCTAATATCTCACCTAAATCTCCCTTGCTGCAGATTAAACCCATTACGGCTTGTCCTCCCTCCAGGGAGAACAAGTGGGGTATGGCTTCCCCTCCCCCCCCCCCCCCCCCAAAAGACAAAAATCTTTAAAAACCGCCCCCCTACCACCAGGAGAGTTTGACCCTGAAAAGGGAAACGTGTCAGAGCTTCGGTGCCTGATTTAGGAGTGTACACAGAAGGGCCCGGATGCTGCCGTGCTGGGAGTCAGGGTGAAATGACTAGATGGCCCACGTGCTGGAGGTACTTAGCATGTTTGTAAAGGCCACTGAAATGAATGGGGAGCCGTTCACACCTGCGGGAGAGGGGCCACGGGCTTTCTGCTGGCTTATATTGCATTGCAAAACCAGCCGGAAACTGGATTGTCTCAAACGGCCAAGCCGCAAGAAGGTTGGGGGGGGTTAGTAGTCCAAATTTGGGGTTGTTTCAGCTGTCCCCACACCCTGCGACATCAGTAGTTCACAGTTCTTAGCTTTTTTTTGCACATCCTGGAGGGTCAAACTATGGCCCCAAATTGATCTCCTCTAGTGTCTAACAGCCACTGCCCCTTTGGGGTAGCGATATTTAAAAAGTTATCCCCAGTAAAAGTTGGCTTGAACCCAGCTGACATACCCGAGAAAATCACTTGTGTGTTTGCAGGGGTGTCGCACCTTAACTCACCCCTTCCTGGTTTTCAGAGGCACCACTGAGCAACTAACTGCATTCATGAAGCCATGGGGCAGTTAATACAACTCCACGTTTAACAGATTCAAGTTCTCCCTTTGCTTATTAAAACAGTCGTTGAACGGGTGCTGGGAAAAAGCCAGAGCTTTAGCTTAAAAAGATAAAAATCGGTCTCACGTGGGCGGTGCAGCCCTTTGAAAGGGACACAATCAACTTCAACTATAGTCCATTTCAAACACCAGTTACCAATCTAGTCCATTGCAAGGTGTCCGTAACAGCGTGTCTGAGTTCCACAGCTGCCCTGAATCGTCCCCTGCCGCGTGTGTGTGGTTTTCACAACCCGTACCCCTTTTCTTTAGAAACACCCTCGCGTCTTTCCCTGTTGCCGTCTGAAAGACCCGCACCAAACCGGTCCAGCAGCCCACGCAGAGAGGAGGCGGTGGAAATGAAAACCACAAGAAGTGCCGGCATGTTTCAATTGAGGGAATCACATCTTTCCAGCAGAGGTGTGTGCTTTTTAACCAGTTAGGTGCCGAAACACCTTTGAGGATCTGGGCCTTACAAAACTAGTTAATGGTCATCCACGTGCATGGCTCAGGGAGGAGAAGATTTTGTCTTGGTATAAGTGTTTTGTTTAGGGATGTGATTTAAAAAAAAAATCAATTTAGTTCTGCTATAGCGCTCTTATAACAGCACTGTAGTCTAGTGGTAGAACCCCTGGTACGGATGCAATTATACGCAATAAAGATATTCCCCTGTTCAGTTGCATTCACTACCTAGCCTGGTGTAGTGTCTGGTGCCTAGACAAGGCCTTAGACGTTCCAGTGACTGATCCGATCTTACACTCCACTCCTACAGGGGCTTAATTTTCCCACCGTTACCAGTCCCCTAAAAACGAAGCACGGCTTTACAGGCTTGTCCAGGCACACAGCGGTACTGGTTAAATTTCGCCTCGGATCGCATGATGAAAAAGGCCACGGCGGACCATTTAGAGACCTGATCATGAACATTAAAGTTCAGAGCGCTGTTTCGCTAAGGGGGAGGGGAGAGGAGATGGTGATCATCTAGTCTGACCTGCATAGAACACAACCCAGAGAACTTCCCCCAAATCATTCCTAGAGCAGAGCTTTTTTTAAAAATAAAACAACCACCACCAGCTAATCTTGATTTAAAAATGGCCAGCGGTGGACAGCCCTTGGTAGATTGTTCCAATAGTTCGCTAGCCTCTCTGTGAAAAATTGACACCTAATTTCCAGTCTGAATTTGTTCAGCTTCAACTTCCAGCCGTTATTCAATATTTGCCCCCCACATCCGTACTGACAGCCTGGGATCCAGTTACCCCTTCACCGTCTCTTTGTTAAGCTAAAGAGATTGTTCTGAGTCTGTCACTTCAAGGCAGGTTGTCTAATCCTTTAATCATGTGTGTGGCTCTTCTCAGACCCCTCTCCAATTTATCGACATCCTCCTTGAGTTGTGGGCACCAGAACTGGACACAGACACTGGTTTTACAGGGCTTGCCGCTTCTGAGAAGACTTATGCCCTGGCTTAATTTTACACAGATCCCATAAACATTAAGCATGTGCTCGGTCTAAATGCACCTTTTACCATAACGAAGACAAGAGAGATACACAGAGAAATCTCATGCTTCAGGCCATCAGCGGTCAGAGGGGTCAGGAAGGAACTGGACTAGGAGGGTTCTTAATTAAACATTTTAAAAAGCACTGCAAGCTATTGTGACGTTAGCCCTGTTGTCAGTGGATTGCTCTGGGGGAATCCACATGTTAATGTGATAACCAAGATCCAGGCTTTTGAGGGGTCCCTTTCAGAAGCGGTTTCTTGTCCTGAAGGACTCAGTGGTCATTGAGGTCAATCTCTTTCTGCGATGGCGGTCAGGTGGTGCTCGATCTCATCCTCGCTCAGTGTCCTGCAAGTCACCAAGACAGGGTGCTGTTAATTTGCGACCTGTTCTGGAAATGGGGGGGAGGAACTTGCAGGCCAAGAGGTCTTACCGGAATCGGGGATTCTCTGATGTCACTATCCCCACTTCGATCTCGCTGGCCTTGAAGTCCGTGGAGAGGACCGTCGATAAGCAAGTAATCGCCAGCTGTCAGCAGAGGAAGAAAAAGAAAAAGACTTTTTCTACTTTGCATGTGGTTAATCTGCGGAACTCCTTGCTCCAAGATATTACCGAGACAGATAACATAGGTCCTGATTTTTCCGCTCTACGACCTGTGCTAGTTTTTTAAATGGGACGTGTGACCCCTGGACAGCAGAATTCAAAACTTTCATCAGACAGGTCACCACTGAAGGGAGTGTTGCATTGTGGGATTGTTGGCGGAGGACATGTGCATCCACTCTAGCACCAGGCTGATTGATCGATCGATAGGGCTCATGTTGCTCCAGGAAGGGGATACGTTCACCCAGTCATGGACAGTGATGCACAGTTGTGTGGTCACACACACACGCACCGTGTTACGCATGGAGACACAGGGACACACGCGCACACCGACCTCGACAGGATCCACAGGCGAGCCCTGTTTCTTCTTCAAGGTCTTCTCCAGGAAGCTGTTAGCCTCGGTCTGCTTCACCCCAGCAGTGGTCGCTTTATAGCCGCAGTAGTAGCCCGCTGGGTCGCATTTGAACAGCTGGGGCCCCAGTTCGTGGTCGATCCCAATCAGGATCATACCTGCCGACAGAACCGGGAAGGGGCGGGATTCTGTGTCTCTATCAGTCCGAACCGGTGGGAGTTTGGAGCCAGAGTGTGAAGTGGCCATAAAGAAATAAAGTCAGGGTGGGGGGGATGGGAGCTTATGTGGGACCACCTGGGTCCCGGGGGAGGGGGCATTTGGAGAGTGGGAAGAAGTTGGAGGGTTTGCTGGGGCTGCCGTGTGGGGGTTAGTGATTAAGGGAGGGCTGAGTTAAGGGGCGGTCAGGGGTTATGGGGCAGGTTGTGGGTGGGGTAGGGGATGGGGGTGGTCATTGAGTGAGTGGGGCTAAGTGGGGGACAGACGGAGGTTGGGTAAAGGAGAGGGGTGACTCTGGGTGCGTCCATGGGGTGGGGTGGCTCTCCCCTGCCCCCCGTCACTCACAGCAGCCCAGGGGTCTCATCTCGGCATTCTGCGTGTAGACCTGGGAGATGTCAGCCATGCGCCGGCACAGCGTCGCCACCGGGATCTCGTAGCCCTTCTTGTACTTCCATTCGGCTGCCTCATGCCGGGCGCGCTGCACCTGGGACCGGCCATCGGCTGGGCGGGGAAAGGAGCCCCCGTCAAACGAGGCACAAGCACCATACCCCTCCCTTCTGCTGCATCTCTGTGTGTGTGTCTGTCCTTGTCACCCCCCGCTGGAGGGGCTGAGCCCTGGGGTGTGTGTGTGTCTGTCCCCACCATTAGAGAGACTCAGAGCTGTATCGTTCAATGACTCCATTGCTCTCTACTGGCCGAATATCTCCCAAACAGGATAAAAGTCCTAATACTGCTACACCCAAGAGTCATCCTCTTATAGGGGACGGAGCCTGGCCGCTGCGGAGCCGGAGGACCAGGGTTCTGATCCCTTGCCGGCTGCCACAGACACCTGGGGCGAGTCACGCCCTCTCTCTAGGCCTCAGTTTTCCCATCTGTAAAATAGGGATAATCACCCTGCCTGTGTCTATTTAGAGAGTGAACTCTTTGGGGCAGGGACTATAACTTGCTCTTGTCTGGGCAGCGCCTGGCATAACAGGGGCCCTGATCTCAGTTGTGTGTGTGTGGGGGGGGGGGGTCTGGGCAGCGCCCAGCAAATGGGGCCCCTGATCTTGGTTGGGGGGAGGGTCTGGACAGTGCCCAGTGCTACAGGGGCCCTGATCTCACCTCATGCCCCTAGGCACTGCCGTAATACCGGGCATTTGCGATCTCAGTGCATCCAGGCTAGTGTGTTTCTAGAGGAGAAAAACTTGCCGGGCAGCCAGAGGACCCCCCGCACCTTGCGCTCTAGATCAGGACTTTGGGGCAGCCAGCGTAAGCGTCTCAGGGTCAGATCTGGATCTGTTTTCCTGCCGCCACACAGGGGATGGGGGTGGCGGGGATTGAACCAGCGAACTCCAGAGCGAGAAGGTGGAGGGGTAGGGCCCAGGCCCTGTTCCTGGAGCTGGCCCAGACTCGTTCCCCGCCTGGACGGGCACAGAGCAGGCGTCACCAGGAATTGCTAACACCAGGTCAGGATTCATCCCCCGGGAGGGAACCGGAGCCCGCTCACCGCTCATGCCGGTCATGGCGCAGCCGATGGTCTCCGTCAAGCGATACAGGTTGGTGACGGTGCCGGGATCCAGGAGCTTATCCTAGGGGTGGGAGTGAAGACACCAACGCCAGGTGATTTCCCTTCCCTCTGCAGTGCGGGACGCCCCGGCCTGTCACGTGCCGCCCCGATGGGTCCTGCCTTCGGGGGTCAGGCTGGAGGGGGGTTGCCACGGGGCCCAGGTGGAAATCGCCCCTGCACCCTACAGCTGGACCGGCTCATCCCTCGGTTTTAGGGTGGGGAACCTCAGGCAGGGGGAGGGGCAGTCAGTGCTGGCCCCAATGTCCCAGTGTGGCACTAGGGGGCGCTGTGCTGCAGGGAACGGGGTGAGAGGCTCAATAGGGGGCGCTCTCCCCACAGTGTCTGTGCTGACCCCAGTGTGGCACTAGGGGGCGCTGTGCTCCAGGGTGCCAGGCAGGGGACTCTGTAGGGGGCGCTCTCCCCGCACAGTCTGTGCTGACCCCAGTGTGGCACTAGGGGGCGCTGTGCTCCAGGGTGCCAGGCAGGGGACTCCGTAGGGGGCGCTCTCCCCACAGTGTCTGTGCTGACCCCAGTGTGGCACTAGGGGGCGCTGTGCTCCAGGGTGCCAGGCAGGGGACTCCGTAGGGGGCGCTCTCCCGGCACAACGCTCACAGCACCACCCGATCTGGTTGTGGCACATGATGCGCGAGATCCCAGACATTAGCCTTGGGGTCCTGGCCCAACGCCAGCTCCGGCGCCCGTGTCCTTTCTCCCCCAAGACGCCCCATGCGGCGGGTTCAGCTGGCACAAGGATTGGGGCCGTGATCTATGCCAGCAAAGAGCCAAGGAAGGGCTCGTTAAGGCAGGGCCCCACCCCCGATCTCCGGCCTCTCCCCTACACACTGGGCTCCTACCGGCACTTTTTTCTGGGTGACCACGGCCACAGAGTCCTCCCCCCTCACGGCCACGGTGGTCAGCCCCCCCTGGCTGATGGCTTTGAAGGCGTATTCTGCAACCAGAGACAGCAATCGGTAAATGCAAGAAGAGAGAGGGAGGTGTGTGTCGAGGGGGGGATGGCACTGCTCAAGGGCTTTCCATCGGGGCTTCACAGACAAAAACCTACATGCTGCTGCAGGGCGGCCGCCTCTTACGAATGGGGAAACTGAGGCCCGCAGCGGGGGGGGGCGTAGGTAGGGACTTGCCTGAGGCCATGCTGCAAATCAGTATGCTGTTGGGAATAGGGCCCAGGTGTCCTGATTCCCAGTCCCGCCCCTGTCCTAACTCACTCTAGATCCACTCCCCTCCTAGACCCAGGCATCGAACCCAGGCGTCCTGACTCCTAATTCCCCAGCTCTAACCACTAGGACAGGGGTGGGCAAACTTTTTAGCCTGAGGGCCACATCTGGGAATAGGAATTGTATGGCGGGCCATGAATGCTCACAGAATTGGGGTTGGGGTGCGGGAGGGGGCTCTGGGCGGGGAAGTAGGGTGCGGGGGGGATGAGGGCTCTGGCTGGGGGTGTGGGCTCGGGGGTGGGGCTGGGGATGAGGCGTTTGGGGTGTAGGAGGGTGCTCTGGGCTGGGACTGAGGGGTTTGGCGGGCAGGAGGGAGATCAGGGCTGGGGCAGGGGTGTGGGGAGAGGCTCAGGGGTGCAGGCTCTGGGTGGCACACTGCTCTGTCCACAGGTGCCCCCCCTGCAGCTCCCATTGGAGCACCGGAGGGGGCCATTGGAGCACGTAGGAGCCGGAGGGGGGACATGCCGCCGCTTCTGGGAGCCGCGTGGAGTGGCCCCTGATCCTGCTCCCTGGCCGGAGCTCCAGAGCGGGGCAAGCCCCAGACCCCACTCCCCAGTGGGAGCTTGAGGGCCGGCTTACAATGGCTGGTGGGCCGCAGTTTGCCCACCCCTACACTAGACCCTGCTGCCTCTCAGAACCAGGACCAGAACCCAGGATTTCTGACACCAACCGTGTCCTCTAGCTGCTGGACTCTGTGGCCTCCCAGAGCCAGGGAGAGAACCCAGGAGTCCTGGCTCCCAGCCCCCCTGCTCTAACCACTAGACCCCGCTCCCCTCCCAGAGCCGGGGACAGAACCCAGGAGTCCTGATCTCCAGCAGCAGCACCCCCCCCCAATTGATTATTCCAGGCCCCAAGCTTGGGACCAAGGGCGCCAATCCCGCTCTGGCCTCAGTCCTGAGGGATGAGAAACGTGCAACCCCCCCCCCACCCCCAGAAGGCACCCCACAGACTGACCCACTTGGTAGAGACGCCCCTCGGGGGAGAAGATGGTGATGTGACGATCGAAGCCGGCGCTGGACCCACGCGACATTTCGCCGTCCGTCCGGGGGCCGAGGGAGGGAGACAGGCAGACAGGGCCCTCTGCAGAGACACGGCCACTCGCTTCTTTCCCTTTCACTTTCAGTTCACCCGTGGAAAGTACCTGCCGGGAAAGGCTGCGTTAATTGGGCAGATCTGGACCCTGCAGAGGGGGTGCTGGGAAAATATGGGGGGGTTGATCACTGGAGTTGGGGGTGCAGGGCAGTCAGGTTGGGGGTTCACTAGGATGAAAGCATCCCAGTGGGTTCAGTTTGGGGTGGCAGGGAAGCAGCGGTGGGGTGGGGGGATCACCTTCCTGCCCTGACATCTGTCACATTTCTGGGCTCCTCGGCAGTCACCTCTCTTGGGCAGAACCCTGCCGCTCTCCCTGTCCTGACCAGGGTGTTCCCTGCTCTGGCAATCCCCCAGCGAGCCAGACGGCCTCAACGAGCCAGCGGCTACGCTTTGCTTCGTCCTCCGGGGCTACGAGCCGCAGAACGGCCCCGCGGTCACCCGCCAGCCCTCTCTAAGCAAGCGCCTTTATTCCACGGGTCACAGCGTGACGGAGAAACCACGAAAACCTACACGCGGGCTAAAAAGCTCCCCAGAGATCACGCCAGCTCCAGCCTCGGCCCATGTCTGTCTTTCCAACCCTTCCCTGCGGATCGGGGCCCCCCCTGCGGCTCACGATCCGGTGCGTTGCAGGATCAGAAAGAAGGTCCCCGGCCAGTTTAAACCCAGGCAATTTAGCCAAGAATCCTTTCTTTGTCTGCTGCTCTCTGGGGAACCCAGTTTGAACCAGTCTAGGCCAGTCTCCCCAGTGGGGAGTATCTCTCGGGAGTGAATCTGCCTGATTTCCCCCCTCCCCATAGTTCTTAGCGGGCTGCGGTCACCTTCTCCCATGGCATTACCCACAATTCCCTGGCCCCGCAACGATACAGAAACCTAAGACAGGGAGATCTCCCCGAGACAGGCCTAGGCTGTCACAGGTCCCCAAAACCTCAACTCAGCATTAGACCTGAGGCTGCGTGTCCGCGTCCGGACTGGCCGCACAGACGCGGGGAAATATCGGGCTGGAGATGCAGTGGGGGCGGCGAGATAACGGGGCAGAGGGGGGGGCCAGAGCTGTTCTGTGCGGCGCAAAGGGAGCCCCTGGCAGCTTTAAAGACACAGCAGGATGTTGATAAAGTGATCCCTGGCTGCAAGGAGCCAGGCGGGGCAATGGACGGGGCATGCACCTCTGCCCTCTGCTGTCTGAGCGCAGAACTGCACCTCCATGTGTCATAGCCCCTTAGAGAGCTAATGGGGAGATCCCCCTTTCAGTTCAAGCCACAGCTGCTTGGGGTCTTGGAGCAGCAGGAGGAGTTCTAACCCTGGGGTGTGTGGGGGATTTTACAAATTTAATAATGGCGAATCCAAGGCGAAGGCCTCTCTCCCTGCAGAGGGGCCTGTGACACTCAGCCAGACGACGAGCAACGTTAGCCAGGTGCAACCGCATCTTGAGCTTAGAGGCAGGCCTGCCAATCTGCAGGCTGAGGGGGGATCTCTACTGGACAGCCAGCTCCGGCCAAGAGGAGAAGGCACTGTGGGTCATACCCCCAACCCCACTGGGAAGGTGTGGGTGGAGTGTGGGAGGGTTCTTGTCAAATTCAGGCATCACAGAATTTGGGGGGTGGGGAGACCTGGGAGGGTAGGGAAAGTAATGAGATTGATTATAATTGTCCAACCTCTGTTTCCACAGTAGATCCCAAAGCCCCTCCTGCTTTTAGAGGGGGAAACTGAGGCACAAAGCAGGAACATGCCTTGGCCAAGGTCACCCAACTAGCCACTAGCGGAACCAGGACTAGAACCTCAGGCAGGACTTTATCCCTGGAGACCCCGGCAAGCCAGAGAGCGGAGCTGTGAACCAGTCTGATTCTGACATGGAGCAGCAGACAGCCCTGGGAGGGGAGAGATTTTCACACATTCAGCCCCTGGGGAGGTGAGCTGGGCTTTGAGATTTTCCCCTGCACCAATCTAAGCAGCCTTTGATCTTCCTGCCTCTAAATGCAGAAGAGATTGGCGCTCCCACGCATATCCTTTTGCTCAAATTTCTACCTGTGCGTGGAGGGGAATCAATCATTAGGTTTCTTCCCCGGGCTGCTGGTGCAATATGATCCGAGCACTGGCCAGGCTGACGCACAGAAAGGGGGAGACCCCTATTTTCTGCACGTACCAGGGATCAGGTGGTTGGTGGCCCAAGTCTGAGGGATGCTTTCTGGGGGAGGCTCAGCAGAAATCTCTGCTTCAGCATTTGCAAGGCACTAAATTGGACGGGGTGTAACCAACCCGATGGCATCACAGGCCAGAGGTCTGGTGCTCAGCGTGCATTTCACGGCGTTTATCACGGCTGACAATCAGCCCCAGCCCAGGCTCAGGTAACAGGCTGCCGGCCGCGAGTTATTAAGCAACAGGGATCGATATTTACGGCACATCAGCTGATCGGAGGAAGATAGAATTTGCCACCTTGCGTGCACCCTGCCCAGTTCCTGCTCGCAAAGGACTTTGCCACTCGGGGAGGGGCCGGCGCTTTCGGATCGAAGAGGGCAGAGGCCCGGAGACAGCGGAGACAATATTTTCACATTTCACACAGAGGGAGATTTCCACACCGAGAGGTGTGGGGCTTGGTTTATTTATTTTCTCAATAAAGAGACGGATGCAAAAAGATGCCAAGCTGGAGGAAAGGGAAACGCATCGGCTACTGCCTGAACGACAAGAAGAAAAAGAAACTGAATTTCCAGGGCTTTGAGGATCTCTGCAGGTAAGGGACAGAGTCTCTGGTGCTCAGCGCCTTGGGAGATCCTTGGGAGCAGGGCAAAAAAGAGGGGCGGGTAGCCCAGGGCGTGCACAAGGGACTGGTGAAAACTGCTGCACCAGCTACCGATCTGACTGGCTTTCTGCTTCAGAACCTCTCGCTCTGCATCTCAAGCTTTCCTCTAGCTGTGGGGTGAACTGACCCCCCTATCGCTGCGGGGTCTGAGCGCCACACCCTCTTTCATGTATTTATACCTGGGAGGCAGGACTGTTATGCCCACTGTATCGCTGGGGAAACTGAGGCACAGAACGGCTAAGGCCCAGATCCTCAAAGGTACTGATACTCCTCCCTTCCAGTCCTACTCACGCAGTCTCCATGCATTTGAGGATTTGGGCCAAGCAGGGAACTTGAAACCAAGTTTCCCACATCTGAGGTTAGTACCCCGGCCGCTGCCTCCCCAAGCCATGCTAGTTACAGGGTCTGTACCGGCTCCGTAAATTTTAACCTCACCCCCCGGTTGCATTTTGTCCCAAATGAGCCCCCAAGCAGCATACGCATGGCACCATCGAAATGCAGCCACCTCTGGAGGGGAGCACCGCACATGGCTGAGAGTAACAATCCCCAGACCTTTATAAGGGAACTAGCGCCCACATCCTCCTGCTTCCATTGACCCCTAGGAGCTAAGCATTAATTACTGTATTAGCTGGGCGGAGAAGATTGGACATGTTGGCTGAGGGGCCAAGGGTAAATCTCTAGTCAATAACTACGCCCCACAGGGATCTGTAATAGCAACACAGAGCAGATGGAAGCTCAGTTGCTAAGATCACATACAATACTTGGTGCTTACGTAGCGCCTTCCATCCGAAGGTCTCTGAGCTGGGTTAGTATCGTTATCCCCATTTTACAGATGGGGAAACTGAGGCACGGAGCAGCAAGGGCCCATTTTACAGATGTGGAAACTGAGGCACGGAGCGGCAAGGGCCCCTTTGCCCCCCCTAGGGGACACAGCAAGTCACTAGCAGAGCTGGGGATAAGACCCAGGAATCTTGATTCTAGCCACTAGACCACAGTCCCCCTCCTAAACTGGAGAGAGAACCCAGGAGTCCTGACTACCAGCCTCTCTCTGCTCTTATCACTAGACTCCCCTTCCCTCCCAGAGCTGGGAATAGAACCCAGGAGTCCTGACTGCCAGCCCCCCGCTCTAACCCATAGATCACACTCCCTACTGGCAGCTGGGGAAAGAACCCAGGAGTCCTGGCCACTTTGATAACACGCGCCTCATAAAACTGCATGACGCCTCCCAGCTCCCTGCCCTACGTAGATCTCACTTCCCACGCAGAGCTGGGGAAAGAACCCAGGAGTCCTGGGATGGATTTAGGCTCCCAGCACAGGGGTGAATTTCACTCTGACTTTTCTTTGTGTTTTCACCTCCTGCCCCCATTCCAGCTGCCAGAATGAAATTAGCCCCAGGTCTGTTTTGCACAACAGAGGATGCGGGCTCCGGGCCCAGAGGCTCTCACCTAACACCGCCGGGCCCCGCGGGGTTGAGCTGCTCCCTGTTGGTTCAGGCCCGCTCCGGGCGTGTGTTTTTGCAACATCAGACGGTCCTTTGCCTCACTGAGGCGGAAATCTGGAACTGGCCAGCGCCCGCTGCTCCGAGTCCCAGCCACCCCTGCCATCTCAAGGCAAATTACCAAGGAAGTTAGTATTATCATCCTCATTTTGCAGCTGGGGGAAACTAAGGCACAGGAAGGGGGGAGGGGCAGGAAGGGACTTGCTCCTAGTCACAGAGCCAGGCATACCCAGGGCTCCTGCCGTCCAGGCCAGTACTCCATCCACTAGGCCACACTGCCTCTGGTTCGTATACTCTAGGAAGCAAAGGGACTTTCTGGCCAGTTGTGACAAATGTTTTTTGGGGGGGGGCCCTCAAAGGGGCAGGCTGTTGTCTGGCCTCGGGACCCCACTAAGGCCTCCATTACCCTTCCTTCCCCAGTTAATCAGATTCCCCAGGGGAGGGGGCTGTTTTCCCAGCTACTGTGATGTATTAACAGACAGCTCAAAACAACACAACTCTCTCTGTCCATCCACAGCACACAAGCACCCCCAACTCCAAGCCCTGCCCCAGAGATCTAAGAACCTCAACCCCCACCCAGGAGGCTGCCCTTATATTCCCCCAGCAGGTCCCCTCCCACCTTATGCAACACCTTCCCCTCCACTCCTGGGCTCATTCCCTTCACCTGGGAGGCAGGCTACCTGGAGCCACGCCCTTTTAAAGAGCCAGCTTCCCCCTCCCCCGCCCCGGGACGGCCTTGGTTAGGGGAAACGAGCTGCCCTCGGCTGATGTCGGGGTGGGTGGGTCTGAACCAGAGCCGCTGGGATCCCTTTCCATGGACATCGGATCAGGACCATGGTTTGTAAAGCGCTTCAGGAGCCTTATTCATTCTGTGACTTGCAGCAAAGTCTAGAGGCACCAAATGAGATTGTGCCGGGCGCTGCCCAGACGCCAACCGAGATCAGGGCCCCGTCGTGCTAGGCGCTGCCCAGACCCCGACCGAGATCAGGGCCCCATTGCATCGGGCGCTGCCCAGACCCCGACCGAGATCAGGGCCCCATCGCGCCGGGCGCTGCCCAGACCCCGACCAAGATCAGGGCCCCGTTGTGCCGGGCGCTGCCCAGACCCCAGCCAAGATTAGGGCCCCATCGCGCCGGGCGCTGCCCAGACCCCTGCCAAGATCAGGGCCCCATTGCGCCGGGCGCTGCCCAGATCCCGGCCTAGGTCAGGGCCCCGTCACGCCGGGCGCTGCCCAGACCCCGACCGAGAACAGGGCCCCGTCACGCCAGGCGCTGCCCAGACCCCGACTGAGATCAGGGCCCCGTCATGCCAGGCGCTGCACAGACGCCAACTGAGATCAGGGCCCCGTTGTGCTGGGCGCTGCAGAGACGCCAACCGAGAACAGGGCCCTGTCGTGCCAGGTGCTGCCCAGACCCCGACCGAGATCAGGGCCCCGTCGCGCCGGGAGCTGCCCAGACCCTGGCCAAGATCAAGGCCCCGTCGTGCCGGACGCTGCCCAGACCCCGGCCGAGAACAGGTACAGAGAAGGGCCACTAGGATGATCAGAGGAATGGAAAACCTGTCGTATGAAAGGAGACTCGAGGAGCTCGGGTTGTTTAGCCTGACCAAACGAAGGCTGAGGGGGGATATGATTGCTCTCTTTAAATATATCAGAGGGATAAATACCAGGGAGGGAGAGGAATTATTTCAGCTCAGTACTAATGTGGATACGAGAACGAATGGATATAAACTGGCCGTGGGGAAGTTTAGGCTTGAAATTAGACGAAGGTTTCTGACCGTCAGAGGGGTGAAGTTCTGGAACAGCCTTCCGAGGGAAACGGTGGGGGCGACGGACCTGTCTGGTTTTAAGATTAAGCTAGATAAGTTTATGGAGGGAATGGTTTAATGGGATAACATGATTTTAGTCAAAGGAACAGCGTGCCATCGCTGGTAAATAGTATAATGGCCAATGAGGGTCAGGCTGGTGAGTCTTGCCCGCATGCTCGGGGCTCTACTGATCGCCATGTTTGGGGTCGAGAAGGAATTTTCCTCCAGGGTGGATTGACAGAGGCCCTGGAGGTTTTTCGCCTTCCTCCGCAGCATGGGGCGGGGGTCGCTAGCTGGAGGATTCTCTGCTACTTGAAGTCTCTAAACCACAGGATTTGGGGACTTCAACAGCAGAGTCAAGGGAAAGGGTTAGGACGGCTTTGTGGCCTGCATCATGCGGGAGGTCAGACTAGATGATCGTACTGGTCCCTTCTGACCTTAAAGTCTATGAGTCTATGAGAGATCAGGGCCCCGTCAGGCCGGGCATTGCCCAGCCACCAAGTGAGACGTAATCCCCGCCCCAAAGCACTCACTATCTAAATAGGCAAAGGGAGGATTATCAACCCCATTTTACAGATGGGGAAACCGAGGCACGGAGCGACGTGCGTGATCCCATGCTCACAGCATGAATCACAGAATCATTCACCCTAAGGGGCACCCCCCCTTGTGTGTATTGATCAAAGCCTCTCAGGGTTGGCACACTAAAGGCCCACATAATAGATCTGCTTTCTCCCTCCCTTGCTCCTTATCTTATCTCTCCACCTCCCTTATCTCTGGCTTTCCCTCCTCTCCTTTCTCCCTCCCCTGTTCTCCCTCACTGTCTCAGCAGGTTCTTGGGCATCGACTTGTGACGTTTGCACAGAGAAGGAATGAAAGTCCTTCTTTATTATTTGTAGCAAGACACTGCCTAGATGTCACAGAAGACATCAGGGCACTGCCCAGACCCCGACTGAGATCAGGGCGCCCCCCCTGCCGGGCGCTGCCCAGACTCCGACCGAGATCAGGGTCCCGATGCGCCAGGCGCTGCACAGACAAATACTACATACAAACTTGCACTGAAATAACAAAATCAGTTGTAACTCACACCTTTTGTCAATTGCATGCAAGTCTGTTTGGCCATTGATGTCAGCATAAAAGTTTCCTAGTTTGATAGCCCAACCAACTCGAATGAGGACAGTTTTATTCCAAATTCCTTGCAGACGCCCACCAAAACCTTGCCCCAGAGCGTGTGGGCCTTGTCCTCATGGGAAAGGGTTACCTTAAATCGGCTTCATAGCTGCTCTAAGGAGAGCAGCCCAAACCCCAGTGCGAAAGCCCCGGCTTCTGTTTAAGAACCGCATAGGTTCGGTTTAGCTTCCACCTGTTCCGATTTAAGCTGACATGAAAGAAGACGGGTTTAAACAAAAATAGGTCTCCACACAGGGGTTCGCGCCAGTTTAAAGTTACGCCGTTTTGCCGCTGTTCCCGGCCTTTGCAAAGTTGCTTCCGTTAGGAGGAGAAATTGGTGCTACAAAGCAGGTGTGTTCTTTGGCGCAGCCCTGTTTATTGACAAGCAACGTACGCACAGTCCTGGTCTCGTGAGCACAGTCAAAACAGCAGCGGGCAGCTTCCTTGCACCGAAATGCCCACGTCTGCCTCTCTGTGCGCAAGAAACAGCGTCCCTCTGCGGCCTCCATTGGCAGATATCCCACAGCCTGCAGCCCAGGGAAAACGCCACACTGGGCGTGGCTTAGCTCTGACCTGCCGTGCTTTGGGCGGTAAGCCCCCGGTGTCTGCAGCCTTCTCGAGCCTAGAGAACGGCTTCATTGCTCCTCCCATTGAGCCTGAAGCAAGGAACTCAGCCCAGCGAGGCCTATGGTTGGCTTTGGGTCAAAGGCATTAGGACCTTTCAGTACGACACCCCTTGGGAGAAAAGAATGTCACATTCACCTCTAGATCTAAGTAGGCAAGGACAAGATTATTATCCCCGTTTCACAGGTGGGGAAACTGAGGCAGGGAGCGATTAGAAGTGATTGGCTCAAGTCTGCACAGGGAGTCTGTGGCAAAGGGGGGGGGGTTGATCCCGTGGCCCCTAGACCCCAGTGTTGTAGGCTAACCACTGGGCCACGCTGCCTCTCTCAGCAGGATGCTTTGGTGCAAACCCCTGACTCAGTTTTTCTTCATTTTGTTTGCCCAGGAAACGAGGCTATGAAGTCATAGAGGTGAGTGCGAGCCGTGGGTCGCCTGGGAGCAGAGGTGTGCAGGGGAGGGGGGCGGGGGATGCTGGAGGAGCGGGTCTTATACGGGAAGCTGCCACCCCTGAGGTTTGCTACTGGGAACGTTTGGCCACGTGCCAGCAGGCTAAGCAGGGTCTGGCCTGGCTGACTGGGAGATCTTGGCACACCCTGATGTTATAGGGAGGGGCGTGGGTGACTCCCGGATGAGTCAGTGCTGTTCCCAGTGCCAAGGAGAGGGTGGTGCCACAGGGCAGGATGGGGCTGACCCAGGAGGGGGCACCACCCAGCCCCTCCCTGCCCCTCCCTGCCCCCAGCTCTGCTCTGGTCCTGCCCCCAGCCCCGGCTCCCAACCCAGCCTCGGCATGGCTCTGCGCCAGCCCCCAGCTTGGCCCCCTTAATCCCTGTCCGCATCTCCCCCTTCCCCCCCAAGCTACAGCCCCGCTCCTGGCCCTAGTTGCAGCGGGTGTGTGTGCAGATGGGGTAAGGGGGGGCATGACCCTCAAAAGTCTGGGAACCGCGGTGCTAGGGGTATGGATATCTATAGGGGAATTACTGCGGTCTTCATGCACCATGCTGGGACTCAGAGGGGAGTGCGCCCCCTTCTGAGCTCTGCTCCCTATAGCGCCCCCTAGCGCCGCATTGGGGTCAGCACTGCCCCCCCCCCCCCACACCCTGGGTCTTCTTGGCCCTGCTCAGAGCAACGCGGAGCTGGCTGGAGGACCGGGGATAAAAATCAAGCGGGGGCGGGAGCATAGGTCAATGACCCAGCCGCCTGGATACCAGGGTGATGGGCACATGCCAGAACCCATCGCCTCCCTCTGCAGAGGGGCTGAGGGTTTAAGTGCCCGTCTTTGTTTGCCTGCGCTGGGATCGGCCCCGTCTGTCAATAAGAACTGGTTTAAACTGACAGCAGCTGGCAAAGTCCACAGAGATAAAACTAGAGCCGTTTCTGGGTGGCACCAGCGGAGAATGACCAATATGGCGCGGAGCCAATAAGGCGTTAACTCCGGTGGGCGTGAAAGAGACTGATGCTTTGTTCGCTGGTGTGTGGTCATTCCCCTCTCTCCCTCGGGTGATGAATCATCACAATGTTCAGATCGCGTGAAGGATCAGATCAATTTAGGATCCCCCGCCCTGCCACTGAAGGCATCCACCTCTGGGCCGGGGCAAGGCAGCTGATTATAAATCACTTCCCTCCACTAAACTGTATCCACTTCTGGGGAGGGACGCACTGCTTGCTTTGCCCGCTACGCTGTAGCATTACTTTGCTCAGCAGGTACTAGAATGTCCGTGTTCACTGGAGACAACCGGGTTCCTAGCGGTGCCGTGGCTGGTGGGACCAAAGGAGTAAGGCACAGCGGGGTGGAAAGTCAAAGGCCGCTGTCGGAAGAGCGGGGCGGAACGTTTTCAGTGGCAGTTTTCTCGCCAAAAAATGCTGAGTTGTCCAAACCGAAACGTCTCCGGGGGAAGGGGGCCTCAGGCCTGGAATTTCCCTCAAAACAAGAGTCAGCAAGAATGTCACTAGCGTGGCAAACAGCCCAGCAAATAGGGGCACGCACCTGGCATTCGCGGGCCTGAAGGCACCGCTGTCACTCTTCTGACCTGCATCCCACACGCCCTAATCCCCGTTTGAACTTCAGCAGATCTTTCTTTTAAAAAAAAGCCCGTCCCAGCTTGATTTACAAATTGCCAGCGACCGAGAACCTGCCGGGACGCCCAGCCAATCGTTCCAAAGATTCGCGACCCTCCCCGTTAAAAACGCTCACTTTCGATCCCATCTGAATTCATCTAGCTTCACCTTCCAGCCGTCACAGGGGCTGCTTGGCCTGCTGGAGTTGGGGACAGGAAAGATTGAGACATCCCCCCCCCCCGAGAAGAGCTAATAGCCTCAAGATCAGAATCCTCCACTAGGATGGGGAAGACCAAATTATGCACACGTGAATTTGCCTGAGTGTCAGTTAACTCTTAATGCTGAAATCTACCGAAGCAGGTTTGCTGATCTATAATTGGACCCAACAGCTACCCCCTTGGTGTTGAGTCCAGGGAGTGTTAACTTACTCGTTTAACACTTTTCTTTTCAGATCAGATTCTAACTTGAACAGCCTTTCTCAAATCAGGACCCCTGCTTATTCATAACCAACCAACCATTTATTAATCCTTTAGTACCTAACACATTCGTCACCCTTCCAAGGGTGCGCTTGTCTTCTGGGCAATTTGAGGAGTGGGGCTACTTCTCTTTGACAAGGGTGGCCCACCAGGGACAAGGTTCGAATAGGAAAAGCAATGGCTTAAAGCAAGTCTTTTCGAGCTCTCGTAGGCCACTTTGCTTGGCCTTTATAAAGGAGTTAAGATCTAAAATAAGGCCCCTCGGTGTCTCACTGGAGAAGGTGGACTCCGCAAGATAACTGACAGCTGGTTATAATGAAAGAACAGAAGAGGGAAATACAGCCTTTGGAATGAAATCTCACCACTTCTTATCCTAAGTGTCTTTTCCAGAGCAGGGGTGTCTCCCAGCCCGGGGAAGCGTGGTGACCCCCTGGTGCTCTCTTCCTCTGGGTTTTTTTTTTGGCCAAACAGTTCCTAAGGTCTTGGATTCGTCCTGATGAGGGCTGGGAAATGTTGGGAGATCTTGAATATTCTCGTGGGACGGGTCCCCGGCCTAGCTCTGGCTCCCAGCAAAGAAGGGTTTTTAATCTCCGCTTCTCCTCCCGTCCCAGATTGACTTGGCCAAACCCCTCTGTGAGCAGGGCCCCTTTGACGTCATCATCCACAAACTCTCCGACCTGATCCTCGAGTCCGGCTACGACAGCCAGTCTCACCAGCTCATCCGCGACTTCCAGGTAAGGACTGGGGGCAGGTTAGTAGATTCCACTAGGATCGACAAGGCCATCCCCACCTTCCCTGCAATAATTCCTGCTTGAACGGGAGCAGATCTTTAAAGAAAAGAAAAAAATCCCCTCTTGATTCAGCAAACGGCCAGCCGGGGAGAATCCACCACAACCACTGGTAAGTTCTTCCAATGGCTAATTACCCTGTTAAAAATGGACGGCTTATTTCCAGTTTGAATTTTTCCAGCTTCAACTTCCAGCCATTGGATTTTGTTAGATCTTCCTCTGCTAGACTGGAAAGCCCGTGATCAAATTTCTGTTCCCCACGTAGGTCCTTACAGAGTTGGATCAAGCCATCTTCTCTTTGCTAAGCGAAATAGATGGAGCTCTTTGAGACTCTCCCTATAAGACAGTCCTTATTCCCCCAGCTCTTCTCTGACCCTTCTCCAATTTATCAACAGCCTTTTTGAATTGTGGACACCAGGACTGGACACAGGATTCCAGCAGCGGTGCCAAATATGGAGGGGAACTAACCTCTTGACAGATACTCGCGTGTCCCCTGCTTAGGCGCACGTGGTGTCTTTGTCTCCCACTAGTGGTAGCTCTGGTTATAGCGCTCCTTAGTACAGGAAGTGACTTTTGGATTCCACTACCCAGAATGCGTAACGAAGCACTCGGATGCGTCTGAGTCTAGACAGCACCTCAGGTGCATCGTTTGCAGCGAGGTGATCAACACAAACCCACTAATGGGCTTTGCGGCTTTAAACCTCCCCCGCCCCCAGGACTAATTACACATTTGCTTTCGTTCTTCAGACCTATGTGGAAACCTATTCCAGCATCATCCTCCTTGACCCATTTCCAGCTGTACGGCTGCTCCTCGACCGCTTCGAATCCTGTCGCCTCCTCCGGGAACTTCAGGATCAAGGTGTGCGATTCTGGGGTCTCCTGGTAAAGCCCGGGTGGCCAGTATCCAGTTGCGATCTTCCCCCAGAGCTGACTGAAGCAGTCCCCTCATTTGAATCCCACCCCAGAGGGCGACGCTGTCGGACCAGAGAGGAAGGCTGGCCCGGTGATCAAAGCATTAGCGTAGGCCTTCAGAATCCAGCATTCTCTGCTCTGAACCGTATTCCCTGCAGGGCAAGGTTAGAGAGGAGGTGGCCAGTGTGAATGCGGTGACTCACGGCCCGCTAACGGGGGCTGGGCCCCATAGAGCACCTGCTGCAGGTGTGGCTAAGGGCTTGGCTTTTGGCTCAGGCAGCAGCCATGTGTGGGAGTTAGGGGTTCAATCCCAACATGGGGGGGAGAGAGACCCAGTTCTGTGAACAGCTAAGAAAGCAAGGAAGGCGGGAAGGCAGGAGCTGAGTGGGGTGGGGCATGCGTCTGGGTCTGTGTGTGTTGGAGGCCGGGCGTGGGGGCGGAGGCAGCGCCGTGCACATGGGCGAGGGATGGGTGGTGGAGCCTCACAGCGGGGCGGGGAGGGGGGACAGCTCACACCTATGCAAACCACCTGCTCCCCCCTTATTTCTGCCCACCCTGCTCTGCAGACAGCTGCATCTTCTCCCCGCCCTACGTGGAGCTGAACAGCGGGACCGGGAGCGAGGCGGCGGTGCGGATCCGGGAGCAGGGCCTCACCTTCCCCTTAAGTGAGTGAGCCCAGCACCTCCTTAATCCGTGGGGCCATTACACCTGGGGGGAGGGGGAGGAGAACCAGCCTCATGGCGATAGGTGCTGCTGATGAACCAGAGCACCTGAAGCCAATCAAAATACTTCCCCTCCCCGCACATGCCCTGGCACCTGTGCATCCCACCATGCTGGTCTTGCAATCCCACCAGTGCAATGAGTTTCCAGGCCTCGGTGCTCCCCGGCTCGCCCTGCAATGCTGAGCCGTGGGCACAGCGTGGGCTGCAGCGGGGGCGGATAACAGCCTGCTGCTGCTGCTGGCCTGTGGAGTTGCTCCTTTGGCGCAAGTAGTAGCAGCTCGTGCTCAAGGGGGACCCGGGTTCGAATCCTGCTGGGCGCCTGGGTGGGGCTGGTTGTTACATTCCCACCTAAGGGAACGCTGGCCAAATAAAGTGCCGACTCGGGGCCTTATTGGCTGTGGGGCAAAGGGGGCTACAGGGCAGGTGCTCTTCTGAGCCAGAGCGGAGATGGGGCAGGGCTGGAGGGGGCGTGGACAGGGCACAGCCCCCTGGGGGAGGAGGTGGGAGCTGCTGCAGCCCTCCAGCCTCTGATTGGGGGACGTGCTGGGGGGGCTCGGCTTTGGTCACACCCCCAACGGCTCAGAAGGGAGGGATTTGGGATAGAAAGTTCCAGGTCCAGGAGACCTATTGGCTCTTGTTGGATGAGTCAGAATCTGGGGTGCAACGAGGGGGCGGGGCTAAGTCACCTCACTCTCCACCGACTCCTCCTCTTCCTCCTTCAGTTTGCAAAACCCGGGTGGCTCACGGACCCAGCTCCCACGAGGTCAGTAGCATCGTGTCCCAGAACCTGCTCGTAAGGGGTCGGCTATAGCTCCTCCTCCAGAGGATAACAGCCTACTACCGTGGCTCACTAACAGAATTATTTTTTTAGCTCAAGCCACGGAGGCCTGGGTGGCCGCGTGAGAGGTTGTGGGTTCAAATCCCTCTGCTGACAGGTTTTGGGGGGTTGGTATAAAAGCACTAGGAGACTTTGGGGTGGGAGGGTCAGAAAGGAGGGGCAAGTGCCCTCTCAACACACCAAGAGGCAATGCCAGAGATCAGGACGGGGTCAGCAGTGGGGTCGCTGGGAAGTTTTTGCCTTTAGTTTTTACTGGAAAAATCAGATTTTTGACTACACAGAAAGCGGCTGCTGCCCACCGGCAAAATCCGACTTTTCCTTGGAAAAAAAAGAACACAGAACCCACCCACCCCTCCCAAATTTGGCCAAACACCCAAACATTTCTATTTGGAAATGTTGCTGGGGTACTTGGTGGGAGTTGTAGTCTGAGACCTTTATTTCTTCATACACTAGGCACTGAATTCAATCTCCCATGATGCACCAAGGTATTCTCCTCTTCCTCAGCCCCCACAGTGCATCATGGGAGCTGTAGTTCAGCCGTTTTATGCCTCCATTCTGTCCTACGGGCTAGCTGCCCAGGCGGACTGCATCTCCCATGATGCACTGCTGTGGCTCAGGAGGGGAAAGCTTGGTGCATCATGGGAAATGTAGTCCAGCTAGGAAGCTCATATTGAGGTATGAGGCACCTGAACTACAATTCCCATGAGGCACCAGGACTGTATTTCTGAGCCCTTCCCTCCCTGCCACCCATTCTCTGACCCTCCTAGTCCTCGTTATGCAGCCACCGAGGTGTGTCTGGACGAGACCATGCCTCCCAGCATGCTGTGGGGCCGAACAGCGGCTCAGTATAGGGCATTGCATGGAACTCCCCAATGCAACGAGTCGGCCCAACAGAGAGCATTGCATGCTGGGAGCTGCACCCCACTCACAGGCCACACCTCTGGCTCCAGCTGCAATTGGCTGCTGGCAAGTTGCCATGGAACCAGGGCTAGCGGGATGCTGGTAGGGGGTGGGGCTAAGGAAGCCCCTCCCCTTTCCCCATCTCTCAAGAGAGGCCCCCTATAGACCCGTCCACACCCTATGGAAGCCCCTCCGTCCATTACCCTGCTCTTCTCCGCTCTCCCCGCCCACCCCCATAGATGGCGCTGATCTTCAACGAGGAGGGGCTGGGGGAGGTGAGCGCCCCCTGTTTGCTACAGAGCTTCGTCAACCACGACGCCGTCCTCTTCAAGGTCTTCGTGGTAGGCTCCTCCCACTTTGTGGTGCGCCGGCCGTCCCTGAAGAACTTCCCGCGGGGGGAATCAGGTGTGTGTGTGGAAGGGGGAGAGGTGGCACCTGGGCCATCTCCTCCTGTGGGGGCTGGAACTGAGACTCTGTGGTCCTTCCAGCCCTTGGTCTCCCTGCTGAGGCTGCCTGGGGCGGGCGGGGGGAGCAGTTAGCGCCAGTCCTGGGGGGGCGGTTCGGTGCCACGGGTTCCTGCCCTACTGGAGAAACAGGGCGGAGGCCCAACAAGCTCATTGCACGGATGACCCTCAGGTTTGCTCTGTACTGAGCTGGAGTCAAGCCGGGCAACCTGGGGTGAAAAAGCGTCACGTGCCCTCGTCCCTCAGATAAGCCCAGATCCCCAGCCAGGGTCAACCATCCGTTGCCCCACTGGGGTCAATGGGGCCAGATCCCCAGCGGGGGCAGACTGCATGGCTCTAAGCTGGTGACCAATGAGCCCAGAGTCTCTCTGGAGCCCCGTGCCGGAGAATCTCCCGGGCGCACGCTGCCTGAGCCCAGGTGAGCCGGGCTCGTGACCTCGCTCTGTTCCTTACAGCCAGGAAAAGCATCTTCTTCAACAGCCACAGCGTCTCCAAGCCGGAGTCCTGCTCCCGCCTGACCGAGGTGAGCACGGGCGCGGGGAGGCCGCAGGATGGGGCGCGGTGCCAGAGTCTGAGAGGAGTGGCTCTGAGCGGAGGGGGCGCTGTCTCTCAGGGAGTGGTGGGAGGGGCTCACTAGGGGGTGCTGTCCCTCATGCCCCAGTGCGGGGCTAGGGGGCGCTGTCCCTCAGGGAGTGTGGGGGGGCTCACTAGGGGGCGCTGTGCCTCAGGGAGCGGGGGGAGGGGCTCACTAGGGGGCTCTGTCCCCCATGCCCCAGTGCGGGGCTAGGGGGCGCTGTGCCTCAGGGAGTGGGGGGAGGGGCTCACTAGGGGGCGCTGTCCCCCATGGCCCAGTGCGGGGCTAGAGGGTGCTGTGCTTCAGGGAGTGGGGGGAGGGGCTGACTAGGGGGCGCTGTCCCCCATGCCCCAGTGTGGCGCTAGGGGCCGCTGTGCCTCAGGGAGTTGGGGGAGGGGCTCACTAGGGGGCGCTGTCCCCCATGCCCCAGTGCGGGGCTAGGGGGCGCTGTCCCTCAGGGAGTGGGGGGAGGGGCTCACTAGGGGGCACTGTCCCTCATGCCCCAGTGCGGCGCTAGGGGGCGCTGTCCCTCAGGGAGTGGGGGGAGGGGCTCACTAGGGGGCGCTGTCCCTCATGCCCCAGTGCGGCGCTAGGGGGCGCTGTGCTGCAGGGCGCTCAATAGAGGTTGCTTCCCCCCCCCGAGTTCTGTCCTAGCGGGGGGGGTTTGTCCGTCTCCCAGAGCTATTAGCCTCACTCCCTCGGCTTCGTTCCCAGAGACACCGCGCCGGGCGTCCCTTCCAGCGACCCCCCCCCCAAGCCCACGGTGCTCTCTGCTCTTTTGCCAGCTGGATGAAGCTACGCTGGAGCCCCCCCTGCCCTCCGACGGCGTCGTCTGCCGAGCCGTGCGGGGCCTGCGCTCCGCCCTGGGGCTCTCTCTCTTTGGGGTGGATCTGATCATGGAGAAGCAGACGGGGCGGTGCGTGGCCATAGACGTCAACGCCTTCCCAGGTGAGAGCCTGGGGGAGGAACAGGGGCTCAGCAGGGGGCGCTTTTCCCCTCACAGTCAGTGCTGGCCCCTATGCCCGGGTGTAGCACTAGGGGGCGCTGCGCTGCAGGGAGCAGAAACGGGCAGGGTGCGGCCGCTCTTGCTGCAGAGATCTCTTACTCAGCATTGAAGTGCAGCCACCTCTGGGGCGGGGCGGGGCAGCTGTTTATACAGGGATCCCTCACCCAGCACCAAGATGCAGCCACCTCTGGGGCGGGGCAGCTGTTTATACAGGAATCCCTCACCCAGCACCAAGATGCAGCCACCTCTGGGGCGGGTCAGGGCAGCTGTTTAACATGCAGTGTTTGTAAGGGGCTCTGGGACGCCCTGGTACAGCCTGGATGACTCTTCGGTGGCCTCCGCAGGTTACGAAGGTGTCCCGGAGTTCTTCTCAGCCCTCCTGAACCACATTGAGACGCTGTTGGAGAGCCATGAGCAGGCGGCACGGGCCAGGGTGCTTGTGGCGGAGTATTCCTTGCACCAGCGGGCGCCACACGTGCACACGGCCCAGGAGAGCACCCACGACACCGACCCGAGAGCCCCGTGGCTGGCCAAATCCCTCGAGACGCCCAAGTCGGCACCAGCCGAGAGCAGCTTCTTCACCTTCGCCGTCCTGCCAGCCATGCTCTCCCAGCACTGACGGGGGTGCTGCGCTCGGCTGGCCTCTCCGAGGGAGCAGGGAAGCGCTGGGTGTCCAAAGAGAGCAGAAGCGACGTTGTACCTATCCCAGCGGGGAAAATTCCCAAACAGCCAGCAGCTGGAGCCCTCCCCTGGGAGATCAGAGCACTGGGCCTTCTACTGTGGCATCCTCATCTCTTGCCGTATGGACCAGCCCATCAGTCCATATAGTGCAGAACTGCACCTCCCTGCTTGGACCAGACCAGACCACCGGTCCATACAGTCCAGTATTGCACCTCCCTTCCTGTATGGCCCAGCTCAGATCACCGGTCCCTATAAGTGCAGCAGTGAACCTCCCTGCTTGGGCCAGATCAGATCAGAGGTCCATATAGTCCAGTATTGCACCTCCCTTCCTGCATGGACCAGCTCAGATCACTGGTCCATATAGTCCAGTACTGCACCTTCCTGCATGGACCAGCTCAGATCACTGGTCCATATAGTCCAGTACTGCACCTCCCTGCTTGGATCAGCTCAGTGTTCCATACAGTGCAGTCTCTTACCTCCCTGTCTGGATCAGACCAGAGCCCTAGGCCCAATCCAGCTCAGGTCACCGGTCCATATAGTGCAGTACTGCACCTCCCTGCTTGGACCCGACCAGACCAGACACTATGGGTCTGTATAGCCCAGGCTCTTCGCCTCCAGCACTCAGTAAACCATACCCTCATAATGCACCGCATCGCAGATAAGGACTGACTCCCCCTGGACTGTTTCAAATCCACCAGCAAGGGGGCTGCATGTTCCAAGAACTCAAAGGGGTGGCCGAGCCACTCCTGCCCCCCGGGGGGTGATGGCAGAAATGCAGACAACATGGGAGCCGTGGAGAATAAATCCCACTCACGTCCCAGCCAAAGGACTTGTGGTGCTAGGTTGTAGTGCATGCTGGGACCTAGGGTGTGTGTGTGTGGGGGGGGAGATTGAGTCCCCGCTTATTAGATTCTCCTTCCTTGAAAGGAGTCTCAGCACTGAATTAAGGCAGGGGACTTCCTGCTTCCGTTTTCCAACCCCCCGTGGGTTTCCTGGCCCGTCCCTTTGCCACGGGATGCTCTCAGCCTCCACATGCCACAGAGCGGGATCCGAAAGGGCAAACGCCGCGTGTGGAAAGTTTCATTGCAGACTATGAAGGGGGAGGGGGGACAGAGGGCAGGAAGAAGGCTGTCCGGTGAAGTAGCAAGACCCAACTCACAGAGCTTTAAAAAAAATAATACTAAGATTTATTCAGAGGTCCTTCCCAGATACTTTTCTTCCTGCAGCTCTGACTCCCAGCCAGAAGCCAGGGAGTTTTATAGAGGGATTCCCTACCCAGAATCCTTTGCAGGGAAGGTAGCCCCGCCCTAGTTTCTCTGGGCGATTGACAACCCATCCAGCCAATCAACTTTCTTTTCCTCATTCCTGACTCTCCAGGTCTTCCCCTCCATCGCAAAGGGCCTTGCTCTGAATTAGCTTGATCCACTTTGGAAGTGGATTAAACTAAACCGGAACAAGGTATCCTTACTCCGGATGCAGAGTGTGGATGGAAATAATCGGGAATAGTCAATCCACTTTAAATTCACACCATCTCTGCATCTGGAATAACTTTCACGTGTAGCCCAGCAACCGAGTGCCACCGTATCAGAGAAGATCGGTCGAGGTCTATCTGTTGTGTATCCAGCCAGGAGAGACATAACAATCTGGGTGTGATTCCCATGACACAGCAGTTCTGTGCCCAGCGGAGAACCTCGCCTTGTCTTGAAACTAGTGGTGGGCAAAAAACTTTCTACCAAAAACGTATTTCCGGCGAAAAATGCAGCTTCAGTAACCCCAGAACATTTTTTTGTCAAGCTGTTTTGGTTGGGAAAAAACCCTAAAATGAAATGTAAAAAAGCTGAACAAAATTTGAAATGTGTCATTTTGACACAAAACCTCTCAGTTTTTCAGTCAGAACAATTTTTTTCCTCTCAGCCTTGTTTTGACCATAAAAGGAACGGAAATCCAACACATTAAAAAAAATTCCAAATCGAAACGTTTCCTTCAGCCCGAAATGACATTTTTCAGCTTTTGAATTGGCACAAAGTTTTGAAAAAAATTGTTTGTTTTTTTTTTTAACCCAAATTGATTTTTTTTACGATTGTTTTGGAATTGTCAGCAAACTGAAAAATCGGTGATTCACGCCCATGTCTTTGGGACGGGCTGCCTCAGTGGCAGATCCCAGGGACCCCTTCGAAATTTGAAGTCCCTTGTCTCTGCCCCCACTGAAATATACATGTGCTTGTAAGTTTCCAGGCTCCTCACTGCCCCAGTAAATCTTGATGGCTACATTTTGATAGGATAACGTATGGGAATAAAAGCAGAGATTATTATTTTGAGGGGGTAGTAAATGTCTATCCATGTCTGGTGGGTCTCAGTAGTGGAAAGGGGCAGCTATGAAAAATAATCAGGATGGAGGAGTATGGAGGAGAGGGCTGTGCAGGGAGGAGAAATCATGCAAATTTCACCTCTAATTTCTCTTATTTGCATGCATATATTATGTAAATTAGACATAATTTTAGGCTCCACCTCCTTCCTGGTGTGCTGTTGGTTACTTTGCCATGCCATAGCCTGCTGAAGGAAGTGGTGAAGCCAGAGATCCCAGTGTACAGCGTGCATTAGGTCACTTGCTCAATCAGTTAATTAAGCAGCTCCGTGGGGCTCTGATTTTCTTAATGTCCCCCTGGGATACTTGTAATTATTATTTATATCATGGTAACGAGGTTCCAACCAAGATCAGGGTCTTATTGTGCCAGGCGCTGCCCAGACCCCGGCCGAGATCAGGGCCCCGTCGTACCAGGCGCTGCCCAGACCCCGGCTGAGATCAGGGCCCCGTCGCGCCAGGGGCTGCCCAGACCCCGGCCGAGATCAGGGCCCCGTCGCACCGGGCGCTGCCCAGACCCCGGCCGAGATCAGGGCCCCGTTGCGCCAGGCGCTGCCCAGATCCCGGCTGAGATCAGGGCACCGTCGTGCCAGGCGCTGCACAGACCCCGATGGAGATCAGGGTCCCGTTGTGCCGGGTGCTGCCCAGACCCCGACCAAGATCAGGGCCCCATCAGGCTGGGTGCTGCTCAGAATGTGACCGAGATCAGGGCCCCTGTTGTCAGAGGCACAGTAAGAAACAAGCCCTTGTCCCAAAGAACTCACAATCCTTATAGACAAAGGCAGGATCATTATGCCCATTTTACAGATGCAGACACCGAGGCCCCGCAAGCTGCCAGGACTTGTCCCAGGTCACACAAGAAGCCTGTGGCCAAAGCAGAGCTTAGGTATCTCCATCACACAGTATCTGCGTAACTCACCATCCTCAACGTACTTATCCTGCCAACTTCCTGCTGAGGCGGGGGAAGGTTTGTATCTCCACGGTACTGCTGGGGAACCCGAGGCACGGGGCAGCCTGGCATACGGTCACACAGGGAGTTTGTGGGGAGAGCGGGGTCGTGAACCCACATCTCCAGCGGCTGTTTTAACCCTCGTTCTGCCACTGTCCCGCCTTGAAACTTTACGTGCCGCTCCCTCCCATTCGCATGATCGAAGCAGGCGCCTGTGAAAGCCCCGGCGTCGAAATTGACACGACACGAAGGAGGGCTGGCGGGTTGTAGTCTGGTTTTCACTGTGCTTTATTGTTCCACAGAGCTGGCTACACAAGGACGGGGATTTAAAAAAAAACCCAAACAAACCCCCCAAACCCCAACACCTGATAGACCAGGCCACCAAGCAACCACACAGCATCAGCAACTGCAAGAGACGCGCTCGCAGCCTATGGGGAGGGTGCCGGGGGAAGGGAGTCCTCCGGCTTGAAGGGGGGCGGGAGGGGAGAGAGAAATCAGCAAAAAAAACCAAGTGAAAAACCCGAGAGACCAGGATTGGGAGGGTGGGGGCCGCCGGAGGGGCCAGGTCCGAGGGATCTCGCTAGGGAACGTAACCACTGTTTTGTGTTACCCCTGCATGGGGAGTGTGTGTGTGTGTGTGTGTGTGTGTGAGAGAGAGAGAGAGAGAGAGAGAGAGACAGACCCCTGCAGCTAATACAATGGGCTTCTCTCTGCGTCCCCTGCCCAACATACGGGCCGCGTCCGTGTTTGTCGCCTTGCAGGGAGGATCAGGGGACGACTGCAGCCTGCCAAGCTCCCGCGGCAAAGGCCTGTACTTACGGGGTGGCAGGAGGTGGGTTCCTGCCGTGTGGGCTCTATTCTGCGGGGCCAGAGCAGATCCTTACAGACAATTCTGGGGTCGAACACGTCCTGTCTCCTCTCTGACGCCCCTAGAAGTCTCCAGGCTCTGAGGGCCGGACGGCTGGGGGGACGTTCGGGTCAGCCCAGCCTTCTTGCGTGCCAAGAGACAGTGATGAGCTGTGTGTGAGTGACCTCTGGGGCTGCAGGCCTTCCCTCGGTCACATCCCGGGCGAGGAGAGACTGGGTTCCTGTCTATAGCCCAGCAGGGATCACACCTCGCTCCCCTGGTCTGCAGGGGGAACTCAGCGGCCCCCTTCGGCGAGGCGCAAGCCGGGGTGGGATCCGGCGCCCGCACCTCCCCACTGGGCCGACGGGAGTGGGAAAGCCCAGGTGGGACAGACGCACAGAGCCCTGGGCCTTGACCTCATCAGCCAGGCCAGCCGGGGAAAGGTTAGCTGTACCTTCTCCAGCTGATCGACCCCCAGTGCAGGCGCCCTGCCCCTCGCTTTCCTGCGGCTGCCTCCCGCCATCTCCCCTCCACCTCCGGGCCTCCCGCCGGGCCCGATGGACGGAGCGCGTCCGGCTGCTGGTGAAAATGACCCCTTGGGAGGCAGGCAGGGCTGACCCCTGAGCCCAAAGCGACGTGAGGGGTTCAGGGAAGCTGAGGTTTCGAGGACCACGCAGAGCCCCCGGGTCCCACGAGGCTGAGTGTTAACAGTCAGAGTCTGACTTGCCCGGCGGGTGGGAGCCAGGCAGGTTCCCATCCTGGCACCGCAGGGTCCCCTCTTTCTATCCCTTCTTCGGTGCCGGGGGGGGGAGGTCAGCTTTAAACAACAGACCACAAGGGGAACCCTGGGTGGGGAGGGGGCAGAGAATAGCCACTGGCCACGCCCCTGATCTGCCCCCGACGGGTCCTGGGGGGCAGAAAGTAGCCACCCTTATCCCATACCAGTTGCGGGCAGTTCTCAGGGGGACATTCCCACCCACTTGATACCCCCAGAGCACCCCCAGAGCAGTGCCCCCCCATATCTCTCACCCTCCATTGCTCTGGGGGGACGTTTCCTGCATGGTGGGGGTAGAGAGGGTCGGTTGGCGGGTTGGTTATTTTCCTTGGCCTCGGGTCGCGCTGGGTCCCTGACGGAGGGGGGTGGGACAGGTAGAAAAGCACAAGCTCTGAGCCTTTGATAACAGTCCACAGCCGAGTGGGAGAGGAGAGGAGGGATATATACAAAGAAAGCACATGTGTGGGGGGGCCTGGGCAGGGGGTGACTCTTAAAGGGGCGGCCGCCCCTTTGTCCCCCTCCCACGGCTCCCCGCTCCCCTAAGGGGACTGGGGAGGTCACCCTCTCCGCAGCTCCCGCAGCTTCTCCGCCACCTTCTTCAGCGCGTGCTCGATCTCTTCCAGCTTCTCCAGCTCCTGTTCCTGGATGGACAGAAAGCACGAAGGGCCGTGAGGATGGGGGGGCCCCCCAGGGCTCATCCCTACCCCCCCCAGGCCACTACATCCAAGCCACCCACCAGGCCTCTGGTTTATCCGCCCCTGCCCGCCCCCCCCACCGGCCTTTGCACCTCTGGCTGCCCCGGTGCATTCTGGGATCCCCGCGGCACCTATCCCACAATGCCCAGCGCTGGGAGCGCAGGGGCGTTTGGGCCAATCCTCCACACGATCATGGGTAGGGGGAGGACGGAGCAAGGAGGCCCAGCTGACCCCCATGCGGTTGCAATGCCGCGGGCTGCCCCGTCTCCTCTCCGCCCAGCCGGCCCCGCAGCTGGGTGGGAAACCTCACAGGGTTCGGCATGAGGAGGAGACGGAGACCTTGGGACGGGGACAGCCCCACCGCAGAAGAGCCACTAGCCCTGGGTCAGAGCTCTGAGCTGGGAACCCAGAGTCTGGCCCTTGCTCAACTTGATTGGGAGCAGGGACTCGAACCTGGATCTGTCCCGCGCCAGCTGATGGCCTTAGCCACCGGGCTACTGCCGCTAGGGCGGGGCGCCCCCTGGTTCGGATCACAAATTCCCTCCTGGGCCCCTGACAAGACTTGGGTGGCAACTGGGGTGTTCAAGCGAAAGATTCTCAGCCTGCTCCTTTCTGCCTACGGAGGCCTGGACCCCCAGGGCTCCCCAAGGCTCTGGGAGCTGGGGGTACCCCCAAGATCACTACCCATGTAGCCCATGGAAAAGGGCTAAGAGCTGACCTTGTCCTCCTTGGCCTCCCTCTCTTCTTCCTCTTCCTCTTCCTCCTCCTCCTCCTCCTCTTCTTCCTCCTCCTCCTCCTGGTGGCCATGGTGCTTGCCCTTCAGGTGCCCCGCCTCATCCTCATGGTGCCTCTTCTTCAGCGGGTGGCCGGGCGGCCCGTGGCGGTGGCCGTGCCGCTCCTCCCCCTCCTTCCACAGCCGCCCGTCCCCGTGGAGGTGGCTCTGCGAGTCGGAGATTTTCACGCCCTTCTCCTCCGCCTCGAACTGGGCCGTCTCCTCGTCGCTGGCCTTCTCGGCCATCCGCTTGGCCGGGCCGCCCTTCCGCCGGGCCGGGCCTGACCGCTTTTCCTCTTCCTCCTCTTCCTCCTGCTCCTCCTCTTCCTCCTGCTCCCAGTCCTCTAGCCCCCCGTGGTGCCGGCCTCCATGGTGGTACGGCGGCTCCTCCTCCGAAGTGTCCTCTTGGCTGAAGTGCCTCTTGGCTGGCGGCCCCGTTTTCTTGCTGGCCCGGATCTCCCTCAGCTTCGGCGACGCCCGCCTCACCTCCTCGTGCCTCCTCTTCCTCTCCTCCTCCTCTTCCTCGCCCTCCAAGATCTCCTTGGCCTCCTCCTCCACCTGGGTGCTGTCCTCCCTGTGCGAGACCTTCTCCTCTTTCACCTTCTCCTCGATCTTCTCCATCTTCTCATACTCCTCCTTCCGGGCCTCGCCCTCCTTCTCCTCCACTGTCTCGGAGGCGGCCGAGCTCTGCTGGAGGGACTTGTCCCGCTTCCTCAGCTCGTCCCCCTCGGGGCCCTCCTCCGTCTCCTGCCAGGCGCTGTGGCTCGGGTGGTGGTGGGCGTTCTCTGGGGGCAAGGAGGAGAACAGTGAGCTGTTCCCACCCCGGGGCAGTCCTGACCCCGTTGGGGATGGGTGGATGCAGGCTGGGGGGCTCTGTTGGCACAGCGAGGCCCGTGTCCACAAACTGCCCTTGCACCCTGGTCCCCCATCGTCCGGGTGCCCCAGCCCTCTCCCATTCTCCAGACCCCTCTCCCTTGGCTTCTCTGCTCCGAGTGTCAGCTTTGGTGGCAAGTGGGATATTGCCCTGAATCCCATCCCCTGACTCCCTCCAGCCAGGTCCCCTCCACACGCACTAGGGTTGGATAAAATTGGCATCCCCTCTAGGGGGCGCCAGCTCCAATCTGGCCCCAGGGCAAGGGATTGGCTGGCTCAGGGGGGTGGAGAATGAGACATGGGGCTTGTCCCCTCTAGGGGGCGTCGGCTCCCATCCAGCCCCAGGGTGGGGACTGGTTGTCTCAAGGAAGCGGGGAGTGGGACACGGGGCCTTTCCCCTCTAGGGGGTGCCGGTTCTGATCCACCCCCAGGGTGGGGAAATTGGCTGGCCACGGGGAGCGGAGAATGGGACATGGGGCCTTTCCCCTTTAGGGGGTGCTGGCTAGCTCGGGGTGGGGGGGTATGGGACATGGGGCCTTTCCCCTTTAGGGGGCACCAGCTCTGATCTGGCCACAGGGTATGGGGACTGGGTGGCTCAGCAGGGCAGGAGCACGGGGCATTTCCCGTCTAGGGGGTGCTGGCTCTGATCTGATCCTAGGGTGGGGGGCTGGCTGACTCAGAGGGGGCAGAGAATGGGATATGGGGCCTTTCCCCTCTAGGGGCTGCCACCTACTTTCCAGACCCAGGTTGGCGACAGAGCCAGGAATAGGACCCAGGCGTCCTGACTCCTAGTGCGGTCTCTGTAATTCGTGCAGGGAGGGGGGCCAAGGCAGGTACCTTCATGGACCAACTCCTTTAGCTCCTTCAGCAGGTAGTGATGGTGCAACATGGCCAGGACCCGCTCGTCTGGAAGAGACAAGAGGTGAACCCCACTCGTGAGCTTGTGCCGAATTGGTGCCCACGGGCAAACGACCCGCCCAGGACGTGGGCTAGGAATGAGCAACAGCCAAGGGCGCTGGTATCACTGAACTGCCTTTCACCCCAAGGAACGTCTCGTGCAGAGACAGCTGGGAAAAACGGTCCCGAGTGAAAGGAAATTCGGGGGGAGGGGAGGGAGATCTCAAAGGGCTTTTCCCCACCCACCCCCACCAAGGCCCCAGGATGCTCCCAGGGTAGCCCCGAGGAATCGGAGAGCGATCAGGAGCTGCCCTCTAACTCCGTTCCATCACAGACGGGACTGAGTCCTTGCCGAGCTGTAGGGGGGTGTTTGGATCTCGAACCAGCTCCGCTTTCCCCAGGAGCCGACGGCCACATCCCCCGGCACGCACCTTCTTTCAGGATCGTCAAGCAGTCGCTGGCGACCGGAACCGGGCTGGCTTTGGACAGGGTGTCAGCCAGAACCTCCGTGATGCATTTGATGACCTGGCCAAGGGGGTGGTAAGAGTGAGTTTGGGTTTACAGTGACAATACCCCAAAGATTCCCACCCACCCCCCCGGGATTTCACCACCTCTCCCGTCTTCCGGGGCTGTCAGCTTCCGACCGCGCAGGGCCAGCGCCATCAGAAAACGGGAGTGCCATCGCACGGCTGCGATGAACGGGGGTCATATTTTTACGAGCCAGCGGCGTGCCTCAGTTTCCCTGCGGCATTCGTCCGGCCGCCCATTGAGTGCCACTGGGAACGAGGGGCCGGCAGAACCGTCCCCTGCTTCGTCTGAGCTGGAATCAGACAGCTAAACCAAGAACCGGCCTGAATCAGCACAGGTGAGCGGAGGAGCAGGAAGACAGATCCGATGGGTGAGACTTTGACCCAGCGATTTCCAGCACCGCTCTGCAGGGAAGCGGAGAATGGCTGCTGGAAAGAAAGGAAAGCCCAGACCCCGGGGATCCAGGACAGTGGGAAACGCTGATTTTTTTTTCTCCCGACAAGGCCAAAACCCAAAACCTTTTTTAGGAACTGACCATGGTGCATCATGGGAGATGTAGTCTGGTTCATGAGGAGAATGGGGGGTGGGAGGGGGACGAAAGCACACAACTCCCATGAGGCACTGCAGGGGCTCGGGTGGGCGTCGAACGGTCCGATTTCCCGGCGGGAAGAATGCCACCAAAATGGAGCATTTCGCTTGAGAGGAAATCCCATTTTCCCACAGGGAACCGGTTCGTTCTGAGTTTTCTCAGCAGCCCAAGTCCTTACAACGTTGGCGGGGGCTCCGTGGCGTCTTGTGCTGCCTCGCAAACAAAGCGCCAACATAATCAGCGTCGTTAATAAATAATAATCCCTAGCGCAGGGGTTCTCGACCGGTTTCTTCCCGAGGCCCCCGCGACACGCAATAAAAACTCCACGGCCCAGCTGGGTCTGCATATAAAAGCCAGGGCGGCGTTAGGGGGTAGGAAGTGGGGCAGTCGCTCAGGCCCCACATCACAGGGGGCACCACAAAGCTAAGCTGCTCAGACTTCAGCTTCAGCCCCAGGCGGTGGGGCTCGGGGTCCTGGGCTGCAGTCCCTTGTGGAGGGGCTTCGGCTTTCTGCTCTGGGCCCTGGAGAGTCTAATGCCCGCCATGCTTGGCGCCCCCTTAAAACTGCTCACCGTTCCCCAGGCCCTTGGTTGAGAACCACTGCCCTAGCGCTTGTCATGGGCAGATCGCAAAGGCCTTTCCAAAGGAGGGCAGCCTCATTACTGCTATTTTACAGCGGGGAAACTGAGGCACGCGGCTGGATCACGACTTCCCCAGCAAGTTGAACCAGGAAGAGAACCCGAATCTGCCGAGTCCTGTTCCAATGTGCCACCCACTAGCTCACACTGCCTCCCACGTGCTTATAGACGCCCATATGCGCCTGAGAACACTCAGTGGCACAGAGGAGAAGAAAGAGGAAGATGATGGGGGAGAACTGTTGTTAATTATTTGTGTTAGCGGAGCATCTACCGACCTCAGCCAAAATCAGGTCCCCATCACGCCAGGCGCTGCACAATCGCCCAGGGGAAAGACAGCTCCTCCCCCTAACGGCGTCCAGGTGCGTTGCCAACTCTTGAGAATTTAGTGGGACTCTTGAGATATTTGCTGATTTCTCGCTAGCTCCAGATTCTGGAATCACGTGAATTCCTCAGAATCTCATGGAATCATAGACACGTCGGGATGGAAGGGACCGTGAGAGGTCATCGCATCCAGCCCCCTGCGCTGAGTCCGGACAAAGCAAATTTAGACCATCCCTGACCAGGGTTTGTCCAGCCTGTTCTTAAAAACCTCCAGTGACGGGGATTTCACATCCGCCCTTGGGAGCCTGTTCCGGAGCTTCACTCCCCGGAGAGTTAGAAAGTTTGTCCTGATATCTCACCTCAATCTCCCTGCTGAAGATTAAGCCCATTGCTTCTTGTCCTACCTCCAGCGGCCATGGAGAAAAATGGATCCTTGTCTCCTTGTTAACAGCCCTTAATCTATTGGAAGACTTATCAGGTCCCCGCTCAGCCTTCTTGTGTCAAGACTAAACATGCCCACGTGTTTTTTTCCTAGGCCAGTTTTCAGGAAATAAAAAACCCGCATGCTTGTAGGGAAAAGCCTTGAACATGTGAATCTTGCAAGGTTCAAACAGCAAAAGGTAAATCAAAGGAGCTGAAAGTTTAGTTTAAAAAAATCTCATGATTTTTAAGACAAATCTCGTGAGTTTTGAATGTTTGAGGTTGGCAACAGCACAAAGAGACAAGCCAGACACATGCAGAAAGAGAGAGGCCCCACATCTCTGTGGCAGAGCTGGGGAAAGAACCCAGGTGTCCTGACTCCCAGCTCTCTCTATTGGACTGTTCCTGAAGCAGGGACCCCAATTTAAGCCCGTCAGGCATCTCGTTCATTTCAGTGGAAATGTTTGGTTTGGTCTATTTTCTTTTTGTTTCTTCCTGTATTTTTTCTTTTCTTACCTTTTCGTCTTCCTCCGAGAGCTGGGTGGACAATGGCAGCGAATCGGCTGCAAAATAAAAGAGAGGAGGCAGGATATTATGACATGCTTTCATTAGCCAGCAATGCAATCACTAGAATACAGGCGCTCTACCGCTTCTAGGGTGTTTTCATCATTAGGGGTATTGCCGTAACCCATTAGAGGCTCCAGTTGAAACCGGGGCTGCACTGTGAGAGGTGCTGCACAGATACATAGTAAGAGACAGTCCCTGCCCCCAAACTCTTATGATCTAAATAGGCAACTCAAAGAAAGGGAAACTGAGGCACGCTGATTTAAAAAAAGAAATAATTTATCCAAGATCAGACAGGCACTCTCTGAGAGAGGATTGTAGCCTAGTAGATTAGAGTAGAGGGTGGAAAACTGGAAGTCAGGACTCCTGGGTTCTAAGCCCAACTCTGGGAGGGGGAGGGGTTAGAACCGTGGGGCAAAGGAATCAGGATGCCTGAGTTCTATTCCCAGCCCTACCACAGACTTGGCTGGGTGACCTTTGTATGCCCTGCTCTGTGCCTCAGTTTCCCCACCTGTAAAAATTGGGATGCAAGTTCTAACCCACAGAAGCTTTGAGATCGGTGCATGAAAAGTGCTGCATATAAATAAAGCGTACAATCATATCACCTATTACAGGTACTCGGGTAGTGCCTAGAGGCCCTGACTGAGGCCAGGGCCCTGTTGTGCGAGGCACTGCACAGACACAGAGAGTGAGAAGAAAGAGCTCACAGGCTATATCGACAACAAGCGGGAGGGGAAACCGAGGCACGGCTGCAGGTTTTAACTCTGAGCAAAGCCTGTAGGGGAATCTGGGGTTGAACTCCAGTTGCTGCGTCTTCACTCCTATTCTAACCCGAGTTAGTAACACCCCTTTGGTTGCAGTGTGGACATACCCAGAGAAGGCCTCGCCCCGAGGTCACCCGCACTCCCGCTAGTGCAGCCTCCCTCGCGGGGTCATTCATTGCAGCCTCACAACTGCCAGGAATCCAGGAAGCCAGGCTCAGACTAAGTCAGATGACGATAGAGGTGGAAAAAAACCCCATTCCCTGCCCGTCTACCTACCCCTCACTTAGCACCCGCTGTGACGTACGCAGTGGAGCTGCCTTCCCGATGCTAACCACCCTCCAGGCACCAATTATTTTCCCTTCCCTTTTATTTTTTGGCTCCCTGAAACAGCTGCGCCTCATGCAGTTTTAATGCACCGGGCTCTGCTCCCGCAGTGGAGAGAAAAGCGATCTGCGTGATCGCTGCCATCATTAGAATGAGGTCCCCGCAGGGGCTGCTGGCAGAACAGCAAGGTCTCGGGCAAAAGAAACCACTGGGCTTTTGTTTCTGAGCGAAGAGTAAAGCAATCCGAGTGACTGAAGGCCGGTGGGTTTACAGGCAGACAGATGTGTTGCTCTTGAAACAATGAGCATTGGTGAGGCCTCATCTGGAGTATTGTGTCCAGTTTTGGGCCCCACACTACAAGAAGGATGTGGAAAAATTGGAAAGAGTCCAGCGGAGGGCAACGAAAATGACCAGGGGGCTGGAGCACATGACTTATGAGGAGAGGCTGAGGGAATTGGGATTGTTTAGTCTCCAGAAGAGAAGAACGAGGGGGGATTTGATAGCAGCCTTCAACTACCTGAAGGGGGGTTCCAAAGAGGATGGATCTAGACTGTTCTCAGTGGTGGCAGATGACAGAACAAGGAGTAATGGTCTCAAGTTGCAGTGGGGGAGGTCTAGGTTGGATATTAGGAAACACTATTTCACTAGGAGGGTGGTGAAGCACTGGAATGGGTTCCCTAGGGAGGTGGTGGAATCTCCTTCCTTGGAGGTTTTTAAGGCCCGGCTTGACAGAGCCCTGGCTGGGATGATTTAGTTGGGAATTGGTCCTGCTTTGAGCAGGGAGTTGGACTAGATGACCTCTTGAGGTCCCTTCCAACCCTGATATTCTATGATTCTATGAGGGGGAAATAGAGGGGTTGGGGGGAGGAGAAAGAAAGACTACAGACCTCTCACTGATGGCACATCCATGGGACTCAAACCCTCTTCCTTGTTAAAAGCACAGGACTCTATCGCTTGAGTGAAACGAGTAGCCCCATCAGCTGCTAGCAGCAGTAGGCTGTTATCCTCATATGTGAGCCAGCCACTAGAGGGGGCTGCATAACACACAGGAACGTCCTCGTGGAGTCAGCGTTCTGGAATAGCAAAAGCGCCCCCTTGTGGCCAAAGGAGGCTAACGCTGGTGGCGTCCCAAGGCCTCCGAGGAGGAGGCTGAAGGGGAGATGAAGCCGCCCGGCTTTGCACAGGCCCCGGCGTGCCAGGCTCGCCGTGCGCCCTTCCTCGAACACTCTGCCGCTGCCAACGCCCCAGAATTCGTGCCATGCAGCTCGCAAATCCGGGCACCTCAGGGCCTGATGCAAAACCCAGTGGAAAGATTTCCCCCCATGGACCCCCGACGCTTGATGGCTCTTCAGAGTGGATCCAATGGGGCCTTCTCTGGCGGGGGCAGAGCAGGTGGTGAAGGGCTGTGCAGGGGGGGGCTGCATGCCCCAGCAGCAGGTGCCCACCTATTCTTAGCTGTTCTTAGCATGGGGCATATCCCTCAGCTGTTCCGAGAGGGCCGGCTGCCCCGGCAGGGACCCAGCACCCGCGGGGGCTGGAAAGGGCCAAGCAGGGGGTAGGGGCTGACCCCAACATGGAGGGGAGCGGGATCTAGTGGTTAGAGCAGGGGGGGCTGGGAGCCAGGACTCCTGGGTTCTATCCCCAGCTCTGGGAGGGGAGCAGGATCTAGTGGTTAGAGCAGGGGGGGCTGGGAGCCAGGACCCCTGGGTTCTATCCCCAGCTCTGGGAGGGGAGCGGGATCTAGTGGTTAGAACAGGGAGGGCTGGGAGCCAGGACTCCTGGGTTCTGTCCCCAGCTCTGGGAAGGGAGCGGGGTCTAGTGGTTAGAACATGGGGGGCCCGGGCTGGCAGTCAAGACTCCTGGGTTCTATTTTCAGCTCTGCCATTGACTTGCAGTTCGACCTGGGCGAAGTCATTTCCCCTCCATGGGGGGTGAATGATTCTGACACACCCCCCCAGCTAGGGGAGCGCCCTGGCAGAAAGGAGCTGTTGAAAATGCTGGGTGTCCTCCAGCCACTGCTCTCCTGCTCTAGCTGCCCCAGGCTGAGAACTTGGGGGGGCACCCCACCCTCTCCTCCTTATATAGGCCCCCTGTAATAGCTGGGCCCCTCAGAACCCCCCCCCCCACGGTGCTGACTGAGCTCACACCTGAATCGCTCCAATTCCTGTACCCAGCGCCGGCGTGGAGTCCCCAGATCCGTTTCCATGGAGCGACCAACTAACCCCAGCCCTGAATGGGGCGTGGGGCTGCCCCTGTTCACACAGCGGCTGGGACAAAGAGTCTCCCTCGTAGGCGTCCTCCTCCCTAGCGTCTGCTGCTCCTCGGCCCCCAGGTGCTGCACAGACCCCCCCCACACACACACACACCCCAGAGAGCGGGGCCTTCCTTGTGCTGAATGTAGCCCGGATCCCGCCCGAGATCAGGGCCCCCCGTTGTGCCAGGCACTGCCCGGAGCCTGACCGAGAGCAGAGCCCCCAGCCATGCCTGGCCAGGCAGGGACACGGAGCGAGACACGGGGTCCCTGCCCTGAGGAGCTTGCCATCTAAATAGACACAAAGGGAAACTGAGGCACTGAGCAGGCAGGTGACGGGCTCAAGGTCCTGGAGCAAAGCCAGCCCAGAACCCCGTTCCCCTGACTCGCAGGCCGGTGTCCCGCCTGGCTTTGGTCAAAGCTCTGGTTCGATAACCAAATGCCGGCCGGGTAGCACGTTCCCGCCGGGGGGCCAAGCGGCTCTGTGTTTGGGATCTTCCTGCGACTGCCAGCCAGACGCAAAGGGTAGCTCGTGCCATCCCGGCCCCTCTGCCTAGACCTGAGTCCAATTCCTGCCAGGAGTTGTATCTGAAACCCTTCTCTGCGGATAATTTCACCCAGCACTGAGATGCAGCCGCCTCTGGGCTGGAGCACAGCAGCGGTTTCTATAGGAATCATTTCACCCATTACTATAATGCAGCCACCTCTGGGCTGGAGCACAGCAGCTGTTTCCACAGGCATCCCTCACCCACTCCTGAAAAGCAGCCAAAGAGCAAAGACTAGTAATAATGTAACTAAGTCTGACCAGGCCCCTCCTATCTAACAGGTCTGCTCCTTCCCCAGCACGTGCACTGACAGTTCACCCCCCCAGGGGGCCGTGCTATCCGCCCTCCGCCCCCGGGGTTGTCCCCTGTCCACACACACAGGCCAAGTGACGGCCGGCAGAAGGGGCGCTGTTGCTCGGGAACTTAGAGGCTGCAGCGAGGGATTTATATAATGAGATTATGTAATGCCGGAGGAAGCACACCAGGACGGAGAAAGCGAGGGGCTGGGATCTGGCTGGAGGAAGCCTTGGCCCTCCTCGCTCCGAAACCGGGCCTTTGCTCCTGAAAGCTTGGGCCGGATTCTGGGGTAAATCAGCCGCCGCCGGGGTGATGCCGGCAGGAGAACAGAATGAAGCCCCCTTGGCTTTGTAATGACCGTGACCTGCTGGGAGCCGGCTGGGAAAGCCTGAGTGGGGGTGCGAAGTGAAGTCTGCCCAGCAGAAACGGATGGGAACCAGCGCCACGCCGCGTGGGGAAGTTCCTTGGCCCTGCACGCAGATCGAGCGCCACAGACACCTACCCGCCTGCACACACGTGTACGCACGCACACGCGTGTGCAGATCGCCCCCCAGACCTTCACGCACGCGGCCCCGGACACACCGATCTGGGGGTGCGGGGACAGTGGGGGTGCTGAGAGCCATTGAACCAAACTGTAAACCCGGCATATGATGGAAACCACGTCAAGCCAGGGGGAGCTCAGATATTCCTCTGCCAGCTGACGGGGGCGGGATGCTGTCTAGGGTGCTGAAAATCCTTCCACCCCCTCTGCACCCGGGGCTTGGCGCACACCGGCTGCTGCCCAGACGGACTTTCATTTGGTGCCATCCAGCGTAAAAGAGACTTCGTCCCATCTCAAGCCGAGCACCTCCTGCAGAATATCCCCGGCTGAAGACTAAAGCCAGGCTGCCGGTGAGTGCGCGGGTGTGTTTTTGTCAATGCAGCAAGTTCCCCAGATGGCACAGAACATGGCTTTCCGGCAGATCCACCCCGCGGGCTGCGTTTTCCCAGGGAGCAAGCCATCGCCACCTTCCCACGCCAGCCCCGTTTTAAAGAGAAATTGGCCACCCGCTGGCCCAGCCCAGGCGGCATCGTCCCCAGAAGGCAGGAGAATGGGAAAGCAGGACGGACCCAGGGTTGCGAGTTCAATCCTTGAGGGGGCCATTTAGGGAACTGGGGTTAAAAACCTGTCTGGGGATTGGTCCTGCTTTGAGCAGGGAGTTGGACTAGATGATCTCCGGAGGTCCCTTCCAACCCTGATAGTCTATGATTCAAGCCAGAAAGCGCAGCGGAAACTGACAATGATCAAAGACCGCAGGGCATGGAAGAGGCACTTGGGGGCAGATTTACAAAGGTATTTGTGCACCTAAGATGCAACGTTGGGCACCGAAGGGGATTTTCAAAAGCACCTAAGCAGACCAGGAGCCTAACTCCCCTAGGCACTTCTGAAAACCCGCCTCGCTGTGTCTAGCCCCGTCTGGGCCTCGCTTTGCCCGCTCTTACCGTGCCAGCAGGACAGGAGCAAGACGCAGAGGCCGACGGCCAGCATGGTGCGCGGGCGGCGAGTCCCGTACAGCTGCCCAAATTCTGCTGCCGACGACGGGCGTGAAGCAAAGGCAGGCGGGCTGGGAGCTCACGGGCAGCAGACGCGGGCTGGAACGGGCCGGGGAGGCAGCCGCAGAACGGCCGGTGAGCCAAGGCCAGCCAACGTGCCCGAATCCCCACAGGTGCAGCCGTCGCGCGTGTGTGAGCAGCGCTGTCTCTGCATCTGAGGACAGGCAGCGGGATTTTAAATAGGAGGCAGGCTGCAAAGGAAGTGATGTCAGCTCCGGGGGGGGGGAACCCCCCCTTCTCCAGATCTCCCCCTCCCTTCCCCTCTTCACACTGGATTTATTCCAAGCCACCCCGGTGCCTAGCCAACCCTGGCCAGCAAACAATCGAGCTTGCCTCCTTCCTAGCACAAACTGGTCATTGGGTTTAAGGCCTGGGTTACCAAGGTAGCTAAAAGGTCTGGGCGGGCCAGATTCTGACCCGACTCTGGTGTAAATCCGGAGTGACTTTGTGGAAGGTAACGGAATGTACACCCATCCCTGTTTGATCCGAATCTATGTCCACACCCGGAGCTCTCAACCTTTCCAGACCCCTTTCAGGACGCTGATTTGTCTTGCACTGAAAAACGACTTGTGTGCCAAATCCGACAGAAAAATACCAAAATGTCCCAGCCACACTGTTACTGACAAGGGGCTTCCGGGCTCCTGGTCACCATCTCATTATAAAAGAAATCAACTGGAATATAAATCGTGAACTGACATTTTAGTGTCTCGGATCTAGAGCCGTATAAACAAGTCACCGCGTGAAATCTTGGTTTGTACTGACTTTGCTAGAGCTGTTTAGGTAGCCTGTAGTAAAGCCAGGCAAATCTCTCGAGGAGTCGATTTCCACTACGTACGGCTGACGAAGTGGGGATTCACCCACGAAAGCTCACGCTCCAATACGTCTGTTAGTCTAGAAGGTGCCACAGGACTCTGTCCCTTTTTACAGATCCAGACCAACACGGTTCCCCTCTGACAGATGAGTCGATGTACTCCCTGGAAGACCTCTGGGCACCCGAGGGGTATGGGTGTCGGACCCGATCTCGCGGACAGTTTCCAAGCCAGCGCTCGACCGTCCACCCTCCATTGTAAACCCGGCTTTACAACTGCTGGATCCGGGCCCGCCCTGCGCCACGCAGCCCGTCTGACCCGGGTCTGCGGCTTGAGCTGCGTCCACACTGCAAAATAACAGGGCCTGGACCCGAGTCGCCACAGGACTCGGGCTCTAGAAGAGTCCCAGGAGCTGGGTCCTGTGTGTTGCTGACTGGAGTCAGACTGATTTGTGTGTGGACAGAAGCGGGTGCGAGACTTCATTAACTAAGCAAAGTGCCATGATAGTCACGCCAGTCAGAGTAGCCCCCGCTTCCCCAGCAGCTCCGGGGGAAGGCGCGCCCCAGCTCGGGGGAAACTCACGCAAGCATAAGCGATGACAGATAGAAGACACTTCCTTGCTTGGCTCCTCTCGGGAAATGTGAGCCAGCCGCGCCCAGGACACCTGGGGCTTGAAAAATGCATCGTTCACTTGAATTAAATGAATTGATCATTTTGATCACGCTGCTGGCCCTTTAAATCAGCGCTTCCCTTCGAAAACTTGACTCCAGCTCATCTTTTTTTAATGTCGTTCCTATAACAACCCTCTTATTTTTGATTCCGAAGCTGGGGCCAGACCTCCCCCTCCCCCGGCGTGAATCGGCGTCACTCCGTTGCAGCCAGTGGGGCCAGATCTGCAGCCGGTGTAAACCGGTGTCACTCCGTTGCCCTGATTCACAGCAGCGGTGATTTACCGCTCCAGGTCAGTTTCAGTCTGAAGTCAGTTAAGGTGATTCTCAGCTACCTGCCTGCTCCCGCTGCTCTCCGGCACCCAGGGGGGTGGAATGGCGCAGGGCTTCGCTACGGCGAGCAAAGGAGTCAGGCGGACGCCAGGACGCGGGCCGGCACCACGCAATGGTCCTGGCCATTGATCCGGAGTGACTCCGTACTAAAGTACATTACAATCAGCATCATAGGTTCTAAGGCTGCCTGGATAAGGATCATTCCCCCAGCATCACAATGCAGCCACCTCTGGGTGGAAATGTGGCAGCTGCTCCTATGGCGAGCGTTCACCCAGGTGCAGCTGGCTCTGGGGGGCAGCTACTGAATAACTCACAGCAACGCTATGCAACTGCTTTCATCCAGGGCCTGATTAGCGCCACGTCTAATTGAATTGGTGGGAGAAATTGAGGCCCACGATGACGTCCACCACCGTGGGAAGTGCTGCGGGAGATGCAGTAGGGTGAGCCACAGGCAGTCACCGCTGACCCCAGTGGGGCACTAGGGGGCGCTCTCCCCTCACAGTCACCACTGACCCCAGAGGGGCACTAGGGGGCGCTCTCCCCTCGCAGTCACCACTGACCCCAGAGGGGCACTAGGGGGCGCTCT
>NC_048313.1:3143421-3166063 GCF_013100865.1 Trachemys scripta elegans
GGGCGCTCTCCCCTCGCAGTCACCGCTGGCCCCAGTGGGGCACTAGGGGGCGCTCTCCCCTCGCAGTCACCGCTGGCCCCAGTGCAGTGCAGCGGGAGGTTCAGAAGTGGGCGCTCTCCCCCCACAATCAGTGCTGATTAGAGCTGAGCAAATGATTGGTCGTTTTGGGGCCCGCTCCCCGCCCCCCCAAAAAATCAGGTGGGTTTGAGCCAAAAATGAAATTTTTTTGGTTTCTCACCAAAATGCAAAAAATAAAATAAAATAAAAATCCCTGTTTGTGCGTTGGATCGAACACTGTATTCAAACCAACCCCCCTCCCATTTCTTTTACTTGTTTCCTTTAGAAATTTAGCTAGCCTTTTTTTAAATGGCCAGTTTTTCAGCCAAAACTATTTGCCGAATTCAACCCAAATTTACGAATCGTTTTGGTGCCCTGAAAAATGCTCTTTTTTGGGGGTAACTACTCTTTGCAAAGGAAAAAAAAAAGCCCCGGTTCTAGTGCTGACCTCCGTGCTGGGGGCGCTGTGCTGTGGGGGGCAGTAGGGGGCGCTCTCCCCTTGCAGCCAGGGCTGGCCCCGCTACCGTTCTAGGGGCCGCTCTCCCCTCAGACTCAGCGCTCTGGGGCATCGCGACCCATTTCCAGGCCCGGCTTTGGCAGCCGAGTTTGAAGAATTTGGCTCCCGGCCCGAGCGCCTCGCGAGGGATAATAAATGGACATGGGGCCAGGGCCGTTCCCTCTCGCTATTGTTCAGCGCAGCCGGGAACTGGCAATTAGCGGCTGTTCTCCGCTCGCCTTCGGAGACACCGCTGGCCTCTTTGTGGCAGAGCTATTGTGATTCTGAGCCAGGCATAAAGGGTTGCAACCTGTTCCCTTCACAGGAGCAAAGCCGCCCCGGGGAGGACGCGGGAGTTGAATCAAACCAGGAAGCAGGGCAAATTTCTAAGCAGCTGTTAGGTTTTCACATGCACCTGGACTACTCGTCTCTCTCTGAAACTGGCCAGCAAGGGCAGAGGTGATGGACAAAACAGATTTGTCCTACCACGTCTCTGGGATCCCAACGTGGCTACCGCCCATCCAGTCGCACCGGGGTCTGTTGTTCTTTGAGCAGTCGGCATTGCTCAGATGCTGCGTTCCACACCAGAAGCAGCTGCATCTCAGCCCAGGGGGCACGATCCCTCTATAAACAGTGGCCATCTTTCCACCCCAGAGGTGGCAGCATTTCAGTGCTGGGGGAGGATCCCTGGATAAACAACTGTTGGCTGACACCTTGGGGTTGGAAGGATTTCGCTGGTGGGGAGCGCTCCATGTATAAACAGCTGCCACCTTTCCACCCCAGAGGTGGCAGCATTTCAGTGCTGGGTAAACAGTCCATCTATAAGCAGCTGTCGCACCCCCACCTCAGAGGCAGCTGCCTCTCAGTGGCGGACAGCAGTTCTGTACAATCTCAAAGGGTCAGATCCTGCCCCGAAGGCAGGGAAACCACTGCCCAGGGGAGCTGTTCCAGTACCCTGCACCCCTCTAAGCCCCCTGTCCTGCAGGAATCACTCTCCACCGTGGAATAACGGCTGGAGTACAGAGGAGCGGGGGGTGTTCCCTGGTGACTCTGGACCACAATAACAATTATGATCAATTTGCCACAGTCGATCGGCGCCTCCCCCTCCAACGCAGCGGGACTGGAGATCTCAAGGCGTGGGGGCAAAGGGAATTCCCTGAGGCAGGAGAGCTTTCCCAAGCACACGACACCCGACAGGGCTGAGCCAAAGCACATGGAGGTCAGGAGATGCTGGGTCAGCCCCTTCCAGACCAATTGTCCCTCCTGCCTGGCCGGGGAAGGCTAGGCCAAGGATCCACAAAGCCAGGAGGGGAGGGGTGACCCCCGTTCCATACAGTGGGAAACAAAGTGATTTTGTTCCAAGATCATGAGTCAGTGGCGGAGCTGGGAGAGAACCCAGGAGTCCTGACTTCCAACCCCCCTTGCTGTAACACACTGAACCCCCCTCCCCCTTCCCTAACCAGCCTGTGTTTTAAGCAGTGACCCCTGAGAATAGAAAAACCTTTTTCAATTGCAGATTTAATGGGTGGCACAATCTCATTCCCTTGATTGGCGGCTCTAGGCACCCCATGCCCCACGCTGGCACCTGCCCCACTCAGGTATCTCTCTCCCGCTCTGAGCTCCTTGGCTGGGATCCTGCCCCCCCTGCAGTCAGTCCAGCAACCGATCAGGGAGCCTGGATCCCCCTCTCCTTCCCCACAGCATGGGCAGCTGCAAGGGCGACCCTCCCCACCCCACACACTGCTCCCCTGGCTTGTCTGCCACAGCCCCCAGGAGACCCTGGCTATGGCCAATGGGGGAGACCAGTCTCCATGGCCCGTTCTGCCTCTCCACTGAGGCTGCCGGCGAGAATCGGTGCCGATCCTGCTCTGTGTGACGCGGCTCCACCGGGGATCTGGGCTGAGACCCGGCAAACTCGTTTCTTCAAAGGGTTGGCCGATGGGAACACACTGCAACCAGCGCTGGCCCGAGTCGGATGAGAACCAGCGGCCCGCGGGGCGAAAAGCTCTCGATCTCGTCAGCCATCAGCTCCACCGGTCATGGCTGGTACCGGCAGGGAGGTCGCAGAGCAGGACACGGAGAGGGAATTGTTAAGGGGGGAATGAATCTACCCATGACCCCAGCAAGCCCCCAAAAGGCCTGTAGGCCAGATCTCTCCTCCCCCTCGCCAGGGGTTACTGATGGAGGAACCCAGGAGTCCTGGGTAGAAAACAGCTCCCTGCTTCTTGCCAGTGCTGGGGTCTGGCTCCAGGCAGCACAATCTAGTGCCGGAAGGATCTTGGGGTTTCTGAAGCACCTCAGACCCCATCCACATGGGCCCCATCCACGTGCCGCAGACCAGCTCGAGGGGGCAGGAGAAGGGACGGGTCCCATGGGCTACCGGGCCTGGGCGCCACCCAGGGGGGAAAAGAGCTCTGCTCCAGTCTCAGCTGCACTGCGGAGCTGCCACAAGCCACCGAGAATAACCCGGGTGCGGCTCAGAGCCGGAAAACAAACCAGGAAAGGCCCCTCTGAATGCTGCCGGGGTGCGCTCGCGTGTCTCGTCTGCGTCCGGCTGGGCTCCCCGACGGCTGGTCCCCGTTACGGCCGCTCCCGGTAGGCGGCTCAGCGGCGCTTGGGCTGGTTGGGCCCGATGTATTTCAAGGGGGTGTAGCCGGGTTTGACGATGGTTTCCATGCCCAGGAACGGCTGCAGGATCGCGGGGACTCGGACGCTGCCATCCTGGGGGGAGGAACGGGGCAGGGGGTGGTTAATATGCAGCACCGAGTGGGCGGGAATCCACCCCCCACGGCTAAACAGCGGTGGCTGAAGATATTACCCGTTAGCTCCCATCTGGAGCCCACCCCACCACCCGGCTCCGGGCCTCCGTCCACCTGGGCAGAAGGATGTTCCCTAAGCCCCCAAAAAACTTGGATCTAGGATGGGGGAGGAAGGGGGGAAATCTACTCTGGGGCCCACACTGCTGGGCCACCCCTGATTTTCAGCTGATGGAGAGAAGGGGGCAGGGAGGAATTTTCCCCTAGCTTAGCAGGGACATGGGGATTTTCCCCCCACACCTCACTTTCCTCCGTAGTGCGGGATCATCTGGGGAGATCTCCCCTCATCCATCCCTGCAAGTGCAGGGGCACTGGGGGCCCCTGGCTCTCGGGGACAAACGCTCTGGCATGCCCCATGCTGCAAGCGCAGTCCAACGATCTCCAGGCGCTGCTTAACGGCCCGTGCGATGCAGGACGTCGGCCCCATCTGGCCTGAAATGGGAACTGGGAAAGTGCCTGCTACATTCAACCCCAGCCTGGCTCCGTTTCAGTGGGGAACCTCCCCTCTTCTCTACTCCCGGCTGGGGCAGAGAAACCGAGGCTGCCACAACGCTGCCCTCTCTCCCCGGGCCGTGTGGTCAGCCCCCTCCGCCCTGCTGCTCGTCAGTGGGGACAGCTGCCCCCAGGCCAGGAGGTGCCAAGCCCAGGAGCTGAACGCAGGGCACACGGGGTACGGACACCCCCCCCGGCGGGATGGGAGCGCACCTGGAGCTGGTTGGACTCCAGCAGAGCGATCAGCACCCGCGGGACGGCGCAGGCTGTGCCGTTGACCTGGGGAGAAGAACGGAACGAATGACAGGATGGGGGAGGGGGCGGGTTAGTCCCACCCTCCTCATAGCTGGTCACCAGCCAGTGACCCGCCTCTGCTGGCCTCCTGAGCAGCTCCGGGACCTGTAGCCATGAGAATGAACCCCGTTTGCTCGCCCCCAAGGCACATGGATTTATTAACATGCAACTTTCCCCCTGCACGATCCAACCTGACAAAGGGACCCCTGGCCTGGTACTGAGATGCAGCCCGCTCTGGGGCGAAGGCTGTTCATACAAGGATCCACCGCCTGGCACTGATATGCAGCTGCCTCTGGGGCGGGGCACAGGGGCTATTTATACAAGGATCCCTCGCCCGGCGCTGAGATGCAGCCACCTCTAGGATGGGGCACAGGGGCTGTTTATACAAGGATCCACCGCCTGGCACTGAGATGCAGCCGCCTCTGGGGTGGGGCACGGGGGCTGTTTATACAAGGACCCCTCGCCCAGGGCTGAGATGCAGCTACCTCTGGGGCGGGGCACAGGGGCCATTTATACAAGGATTCCTCGCCCGGCGCTGAGATGCAGCCGCCTCTGGGGTGGAGCACGGGGGCTGTTTATACAAGGACCCCTCACCCAGCACTGAGATGCAGCCACCTCTGGGGTGGGGCACGGGGGCTGTTTATACAGGGACCCCTCGCCCAGGGCTGAGGTGCAGCACCCAGGCTCTGGCAGGTCTCCCACCCAAGTCCTGCTAGATCTGACACTCCCTCACTCCTTCTCCCCTAGGGTTTTCCTTTGGGGTGTATGCGTGTTCCCCATTTCCCCGCCGCCCCGGGCGCTCACCGTATGCGCGTAGCGGAGCTGCCCTGTCCGGTCGCAGTACATGATGTTTAGGCGCCGGCTCTGGTAGTCAGTGCAGTTGGAGGTGCTGGAGATCTGGGGAAGCAAGGAGGGGCCATGTGGCGGGAGGCGGCTTGGGGGACGGCAGTCATGTGACACACAAAAGCAGTCACGTGACCTGCCAAAGGAGTTTGGGTGTCCCCACATCCAGACCAGTCCCCTCCCCCACCCCTGCCTTTTCCCTACCTTCCCAAGACAGACCAGTGGGTCTGGTGCCTCCACCCCATTCATCACAAATGGACCCACCCCCCCAGTGCATTTGCATTAGGGGTGTGTGGATGTGTGAGATTTTATATCTCCTTCCTGACCCCTCACACGGCTATTCACCCCCACTCCCTGAAGCATGAGGGTGGACATCCGTTGAGGTTGAGATCCTAACCTAAGGGAGCCAAGGCACATGGGGCAGCAGGAGATATCAGCCAGGGCTGCCCCTTCACCCCAGATCCCCTGGACAAGCTGCTCGCTTGGCGCCTGGATTCCCCCCCACGCCCACCGCTCCAGGTGGCGGTTCTCACCTCACCATACTTGCCCCTGCCGGGCATCCAGGCTTCGATGTCGTATTTCCGGTAGGCGGGCAGCCCGAGCTCCTGGGTGGGCATATCCAGGACCCTGCCGCAGAGAGACCAGTCAGGCAGGCGGTGGGAGGTATGGACTGATCCCAGCACTCGGGGCACCTGGTCCGGAGCAGGGTGCTGGTGCCAACTTCCCAGCCAAGCGGGGAAGCGGCCCTGAGCCGCCAAGGAGGGCGGCAGCGTAACCCTTGTGGGGGTGCCCCTCACCCCTGCCCCATACTCCCCTTTTGACAGGGGCCTGCAGAACTCCCAGCCTCCCCTCCCCTGCTCACCTGTAGTGCAGCCCTAGCTCAGAGAAAATCTCCTTCTGCAGGGCAAGGAACTCCTCCAGCAGGGCGGCGCTCTCCTCCCCGCTCTCCGCCGCCGTCACCCCGAACATCTCCACCTGGGCGGGGGGGGGGGGGAGGAAACTGGTGCGTTAGGCGGGAGGAGCCGCTTCCACCCCGCCTGGTACCGGGTGCTGCTCCTCGTGCTGTCCCACGGACCTTTTATTGGGGAGGGGTCCCAGGCCATCCCCCCTCGACCTGCATCGACCCTGTCCCCCGGGGCTGGGATCTCGGAGTGCCACCCTGCTGTAAATGCCCTGTGACGGGACCCTCCTGACCCAAAGATGCCAGGCTGGTGGAGAGTGGTGGGCCCAGAGGGTGTCAGTTCTGATCCAGCCCCGGGCAGGAGGCGCTGGCGGTCCGTTCCCCCAGCGGGTCAGAGGCTAGGGGAGGACAGAGGGTCTCAGTCCAGGTCCCAGGTGCCGACACAGATAAGCCCCCTTGGCCAGTAGCTGGAGCAGCTCAGAGCGGGATCCAATATGGAAACTAAGCGCCTCTCTGCTCACCTTCTCCCCACAAATCAGCAAAGGGAACGTGCCTGTGGCTCTTGGAGAGGGGTCTAGTGGTTAGAGCAGGGGGGCGGGGAGCCGGGACTCCTGGGTTCTCTCCCCAGCTCTGGGACGGGAGTGGGGTCTAGTGGTTAGAGCAGGGGGGCTGGGCGCCAGGACTCCTGGGTTCTATCCCCAGCTCTGGGAGGGGAGTGGGGTCTAGTAGTTAGAGCAGGGGGGCCTGGGAGCCAGGACTCCTGGGTTCTCTCCCCAGCTCTGGGACGGGAGTGGGGTCTAGTAGTTAGAGCAGGGGGGCTGGGCGCCAGGACTCCTGGGTTCTAATCTCCCATTCCCCCTCTCCCCCCAGGGGAGGAACGGCCCCCCTACCTTGGTGAACTGATGGACCCTGTACAAGCCCCAGGGCTCCTTGCCAGTGTCTGTCTCCGCTCTGTAGCACGTGCTGGAACACACGGTTCTGGCAAAGGGGAAAGGGACAGGCCAGGCCATGAAATTAAACCCACTGCTCCAGCCCTCTCCGGGGGGTGGGAGGGGGAAAGAAACCCCACAGCTGCCATGGGGGTGAACATCATTAACCCCACTGGACAGAGTGGGGAAACCGAGGCACTGAAGTTCAGACTTTGCCCTGTTCAACTCCGAGCCAGGAACAGAACCCCAGGACTCCACAGGAGAGGGCTCGGTGCAGGCTGGGGAGTGAAGGAGGTTGGGAGTCCGGACTCCTGGATGCTATTTCGGGCTCTGGGAGGGGAGTGGGGTCTAGTGGTTAGAGCGGGGAGGAGGGGTGGGGTAGGAGGTGCTGTGGGAGTCAGGATTCCTGGGTTCTATCCCCCTCCTTGCAAAATACAACAAGAATTTACTGTGCACACCGTCCCCAAACCCTTGGCAGGGAATAAACGACACCTGGAGGGACAGAGAAACCAAGTGGGCCGAGGGAGGAAGGGCGGGCGCGATTCCGGATGAGCCAGAGAGCCGGCAGGGTGGGTGAAATACGAGGTGTGTGCCCGGGACGGCGAGCGCTGCAGGGGAGAAGGCTCTTGTGCTGAGTGCGGTGGGATTGCACGGAGGGGCGGGGCTGGGCGGGGAGCAGAGAGACAGATCAGGAAGGAAGAAGCCGATAGTGAAAAACAAACCAAGTGGAGCAAGGGGGAAGGTTATTACCTGACTGGCATGTCCTCCAAATTCACGGCATGATCCATGAAGTAGCCTGGAAAAGGGGGGAGGATTTCAGTGAGGGGCGCAGAAGAGGCTGATGGGGTGGCCCCCTCCACGCTAAGCCCTTCTCCTGGGTCCAGCGGCAACAAGACCAAGGCCCCGGAGCTGCTGGACGGCTGGAGAAAGCAGGGAATAGACAGAGCCCCCTCTACCAGCCTTAGAGATGGCTTCCTGGGCTGGCTAGCGACCGTCCTGCTGGCGCAACGGAGATAAAACATGTTCCCTGCAGGGGGAGTTTTGGGGGGTGGGGGGGATTAATGTAACTCCCCCCCCCCATTGAAACAGTGAACTCCCCTCACCACCACGGGGACCAGCACAGGCTGTTCACCCTGGCTCAGAGGCCCTGGCACACGATGTGCTCGGAACAGCACAAAGCGCCCGCCCTGACCTAGGGCACAGGGTCACTCTGCTCCAGCCCGGAGACAGGCCCGGCTGGGTGCCCGGAGGTCTTTGAGACCTGCCAGCTGGAAGACGGGGGAGCGTTGGCGGTTCCTGGTTTGGGGTTTTCCCCCCAGATCTGTTCTCCCCGGAGCGCTTTTGTTCTGAATAAACAGGCCGCGACTGGCCACTGGCTAACCCCGCCGCCGGGCCAAGAGAACAGACCGGCGGGGGCCGAGCTGCTGGTGGATCCGTCGCAGCTGGAGAGTTAAGGCTCCACCGGAGCTTGGGTCCAATTCCCAGAGGTACCTGACTCCGTAATACCCAGGCCGCTCACCGACGACTGGAGAAACCCCCCCGGATTGGCGGAAGACACAAGCCTATGGCACGCTGGAGGAACCAGGCACAGAAATGGGACGGCCACCGTGTGACCGACCCGACCTCGAGACGACCGAAGGCAGCATTGGCACGGCCGGATGGACTGGCAGCGCCCGCCCGCTATTCCCCTGGGTGCACCCGAGCGCTGAGAACCCAGCGGAGCTCGGAGATGCCTGGAAGAAAGCCACGCAGCGTGGGCACGGCCGCTCGGTGTCTGAGCGCTCTGTTGGAGACATACCCGCCCTCGCTCCGGTCGCGTGAGCGTGCGAAAAAGTGCGGCCGGAGCGGAGTTGGGGATAGTCTGAGGACGTGCCTGGGGTCTCGGAGGGGAGGGACCACACCGCTATTCTTAGCCCGCTAGCTCCATCAGAGCTGGGAACGACAGCTCCCAGCTCCAGGGCAAACGAACTCAAAGCCCCCCGCCGGGAGGAAGAGGATGGTGGGATCCTGCCCCCACGAAGGTGCCGGCTGGAGGCCTGAGATCTAAGCGGAGAGGCAGGTGCCGGCAGAGTTCCTAGCTCCCGGAGCGTTCGAGGAGCTTGGGAAAGAAGCTGCTTAATCCAGTTTCTAAGGGCCTGGCCTCAGAGCCGCCAAACTTACAACTGAAAAATAAGTTTTCCCAGGCCTAGGTCTGGTCCCTTCTCTCTTTTGCTCAGTTTCCTTTTCCTGTGTACACACAGCCCCAGCGCGGGGCAGGGCGCACCGAGATTGCATCCCGGCTGCCGCTCCAGCCAGTCCCTTAAAGGGGTAATATGTCCTGCCACCGGCGTGGGGTCGGAGGTGCAGCGAATGCAGGAACTGTAAACAATCAGACATCAGCCCAGGGGCATGGCTCCCCCTGGGGCTCAGGGATGAGACCGACCTCATCTCACATTGACCCGGGCCCTTCCACCCCATCCCCAGCAGCTACGCCAGTGCGGCTAAAATGCAGCCACATCTGGGGCACAGCGCGTTTCAGTGTCGCAGCAGGAAGCGGAGGAAGGACATGGCCTGCCGGTTCCTGCCTCACCTGCGATGCCGACCTCGGAGGTGCCAGCCAGGCACAGGTCCTCGAAGCGGGACGGGTCGATATTGTACACGGGGGACGGGACGGCGTTGGGCTGCATGCCACAGCCTTCCTGGAGGACAGAGGTTGCAGAGCCCTGGTTATTTCCGTGGTGTCCAGCTCTCCGGCAGAGCACCTCCAGTCCTGGCTGGCCACTCTATCGGCTTATCCAGAATCACGCCTGTCCTCCCTCCCTCCCAAATTCCAGGCTCCGAGAGGTGGCCGGCCACTCTGCACGGGCGATGGACCCAAGGCCCTGCTACGAGTGGGAGAAATGGAGGGCAAGGGAGACTGCAAGGGGCCTGGAGCAGGGTGGGCAGATCCCCGGGGAGCACCAGTAACACGGGGAGGACAGTGTATGACCCTGGGAATACAGGGCTTGGGGAAAGTCGGCCCGGCTGCCACTCTCAACGGAGAGCCGGGGGACGGGGTGGGTGCCTGGGAGCTGGGGGCAGAGAGGGACCTGGGAGCTGGCAGAGCTGGGGGCGGAATGGGCACCCGGGAATTGGCACTGCTGGGAATGCAGAGACAGGGGCCGGGAGCCAGCGTCACTGGGATCCCAGAGCTGGGGGTAGGTGGAATCGAGCTGTAACAGGAACACGGGGATAGAGGAGTTGGTGACCAGCGCTGGGAACACGGCGCCGAGTCAGCCGGCCTCTGGGAGACCCTACTGCCAAGGCCAGCAGAGAAGGGGGAATCAGAGATGTCCGTGTTCCTGGGCAGGGAGGGGCCGGGGCTCCGTCCCCAGGGCACTTACAAACACGGCTCCTCGCAGTAGGTCGGGAACGGCCATCGGAATGAAGCCCTAGGCGGGGAGAGAGAAAGGAGAAGATCCTACAGGCCAGCGCTCAGTGGCGGATCCAGGGCGACTGTCCCAGCATGCCCTGCAGGGACCCCGGGGAGATTGGGCTCCGCGACCCCATTCAGCCTCTGCGGAGGCTGCCGACCAGGGGGTTGAATTCTGGGGGCGGTTTGGCGTTGCCGATGGCAGGAGCTGGCCTGAGACCGACCAAACGCGGGACACAGGGTCTATCCGAGGACACCGGCGGGGCACGGAGCAGCCTCAAAATCCTATTAATGAACCGAATCCTTGACATCCCCTCAAACATGCGCTGGTCAGCGGCACAGTCTGGAACAGAACCTAGGAGTCTTGACGACGACTCCTCTCCCCTCCGCCCCCCGGCTGCTCGAACCACCGGACCCCACTCCCCTCCCAAGTCTGGAAATAGAACCCAGCAGTCCCGGCTCCCGGCCCCACCCTCCCCTTCCACGGCTGGGAGCAGAACCCAGGAGTCCTGGATCTCTGCTCTAACCACTAGATTCCACTCCCACCCTCCCCACGCCCAGAAATAGAGCCCAGGAGCCCAACCTCCCAACTCACCCTGTTCTAAGCCCTAGACCCCACTCCCCTTTCAGAGCTGGGAACAGAACCCAGGAGTCCTGACTCCCAGCCCCTACCCATTCCAGCTACCAGTCCCCACTCTGCTCCCAAAGCTGGGGAGAGAGCCCAGACGCCTCGCACCCTGCTCCAACCACTAGACCGTGCTGCCCCCACGCCGCACGGCCGGAAGTACCTGTTTCACCAGCTTGCTGACGGTGAACTGGACGAGGGCGTGCTGGAGCATGGCTCCGGCCCCTCGGAGATAATAGGAGCGGTGGCCTGAGATGTGAGAGAGGCGCCTGTATGGGAAGAGACAGGAAGAGAGACCATTTCAAGCCACTTCCATTGGGCAACATGCTCCCAGAAACATGGCGCAGCGGGCACAGCCCTAACCCGGAGCCCAGCTCTGCCGCCGGCTGCCTGTGCGATCATGGCCAAGTCACTTAGTCTCTCCGGGCCTCAGTTTCCCCAGCTGTCTAACAGCACCGCCCTACCTCACAGGGCGGGTCGTGGGGAGTTTCAGATGGTCAGTCACCGTTCCAGGACGTTGAGCAATTGGAGAAGGCTCAGAGAACGAGTAAAGGCTTGGAAAACCTGCCTTAGAGCGAGAGACTCAATCTACACAGCTCAACCAAGAGACATTTAAGGGGCAGCTTGGCCCCAGGTTATAAGTACCTCCGTGGGGAACAACTAGTTACTAACGGGCTCTTCAGTCCAGCAGAGACAGGCCATGATGTCATCGCTGGAAGCTGGATAAATTCAGCTAGGAAACAAGGCGTACATGTTACAGGTGAGGGGAATTAACCACTGAAGCAATTGACCAAGTGTCACGGGGAATTCTCCATCACGGACAATGTTTAAATCAAGAGTGCTAAACGTTCTGCTTTGGGGCTGTTCTCTGGCCTGGGCTATACAGGGGGTCAGCCCAGACGATCACGGTGGTCCCTTCTGGGGGGGAATTTGTGCCGATCCGAGGGTGGTGGGCGAAGGAACGGAGACAGAAAGAGCTATTGTCCCGTTTAATCGACTCACGAAGCCAGGACCCAGCCCCGTGACGCCCGGGCAGACGCGGAGAGAGAGGAGCCTTTTTCCATGACGGGCCGTCGCCCCCACCCGAGGGCAGTGGGGGAGTCAGGGGAGGCGCGCCTGATGTCGGAAAGTGCCCGAGGCCCACAGCCGAACAACAGGGAGGATAAAGGGCAGCCCATACAACATTTATGGCCCCTCCATTCTGCAGGGGGCCGGGGCGTCAGCAATCAGCTAATGGGCACTGAGAGAGCGACAGCTGCTCTGCAACTCACGGCCCCTGAGGCGTCCGGAAGCAGCAGGTGGTTGATCACTTTAGTGCCGCCTGATGCCTTGGCTACAAGAACAACACGCCTATTGGAGGGTGCCCTGAGGACCAGGCAGGTCCCCCTTTGATGTGGTTAGAGCGGGGGTGTGGGGGCGCATCAGGACTCCCGGGTTCTATTCTCAGTCCAACCTCTGAATCCCTCAGGCAGCTCAGTCAAGTCACTGCCTCGCTCTGTGCCTCAGTTTCCCCACCTGGGAAGTGGAGAGAATAAGACATCCCAGCCTCTCAAGGGTGGGGTTTTTAGAGGGGCTGATTCAGGGTGGTGAAGCTCGAGATCTTTGCCATTTCACAGAGAGGAGGGAACAGAGAGAGAGAGAGAAGGGTGAAGGGACTTGCCGCCAACTCACACAGCAAGGCAGTGTCAGCGCCAGAAACAGAACCTGGGAATCCCGACTCCCAGCTCTACCCACTCTAACCACTAGACCCCACTCCCCTCCCAGAGCTGGGAACAGAACCCAGGAATCCTAACCCCATCCCCCTGGTTCTAACCACTAGACCCCACTCCCCTCCCAGAGCCGGGGAGAGAACCCAGGAGTCCTGGCTCCCAGCCCCCCCTGCTCTAACCACCAGCCCCCACACCCCTCCCAGAGCCAGGTACAGAACCCAGGAGTCCCGACTCAGGCCCCGTTTGCTCTAATCACTAGACCCCACTTCCTCTTTGTAATTCAGACCTAGGCTCTTCCATGAACCCGTCTCCCCATGTCAGCTGGTAGCTGTGAGCTCCAGTCTAGCCAGAGCAGATCACGCTGTTCACCACCAAACAGGCCAGAGGCAGGTTCCCAAGAATAAGTGTCTGACAGCTGCCATTTTGGGAGACATCCCGGGGGACTGAACCAGGCACCTGGAGAGCTGAAATCACAAGCTGCTACGAGCCAGGCCTCCCGATCTGGCTCTTAACAGACGCGCCTCCCCTACGGACACGAGCCATGTAACACACACGGCCCAGCGCGTGGCACTTGGGCATTAAAGCGCCAGATCCGCAGCTGGTTCAAGCTGCCAGAGCTCCACCGAACTCCGTGGCGCTCCATCCCTTTGTAGCTGGCTGAGGACGTGGGTCGTTGACGATGGCGGTTTCTTTTCCTGCCTCCCCAGGTCTGCGGCGTTCTGCCTAGTTGCTCCCCCAGCAACCATCTGCCGCCCTGCCAGAGAGAGTTTACGGCTCTCCCCGCACAGAGCGCAAAAGATCCAAGGCAGATTAGCCTGATGGCGGACGGGCGGGCGACATTTACGAGCGATCGGCGGCTGCTGGGGGCCACCTTGTCTCGGCGGTTTTAAAGAGAGCAGCCCTTTGACTCAAACAAGCCCCAGTCTGCCATCCTGCCTGGACTAAGGTTCTGCTCTCTTCTCCCCCAGGACTGCCCCGGTAGACAGCATCCCCAGGGTCTGATTTTCACAGGTGCTCAGCTCCCACAACTCTGAGGTCAATGGCTCAGCGCCACTGGAAGTCAAGCCCCCGGCCAAACAATCCTCAGCTCCTCCCGATTAGATGTGTTCTAGGAGCCCCACTGAAACCGGGACCCTGCAGAGGCAGTCCCCGCCCCAAGGAGCTCACAGGCTGAGGTCAGGGTTGGGAGGGGAAACTGAGGCACCAGCTGCCTCGTCAATGCGATAGCAAGATGCAGTCCCCCCAGTCTCTCCAAACCTGACCCTCTGCCAAAGACAGGAGGGTATAAACCCTGGAGAGGGGCCTAGCGAGTCACGGCCCTTTAGGCGCCAAGGGTCTGACGCTCAGTTAGATTTGGGACCCTCCAGCAGTCGAATGGTGTGTGGAGGTGGCCCCCTGAGAATCCACCCTGCGCAGTGGTCTCCGCAGGTGAGGTGTAACTGGCAAAGGGGCCCGGCCTCCAGCATAGGGGGCGGATCAGGGACGTGGCCAGAGCGTACCATGCTGTGGTTATTCTCTGCCCCCCGCGGCCCATGGGGGTGGAACATGGGTTAGAGCGGCCCTGAAGCTTTGCACCTTATTTCAGTCTATTTGTCCAGCTTCAGCTTCCAACCAATGGAGCTTGTCAGAGCTTTGTCTGCGAGACCGAAGAGCCCTCTCTCTTGTCACGTTTCTGCTCTCCACATACGCACTTAGAGACTGGGATCAAGTCTCTCCTTAACCTTCTCTTCGGTAAGATAAAACCGTGATTGGGCTCTTTGAGTCTAAGGCAGGTTTTCTAACCCTTTCATCTGACCCCATTTATCAACATCTCTCTTGAATTGTGGGCCCCAGCACTGGACACGGGATTCCAGCAGCGGTCGCACTACCAAAGTGATATTCAAGGCATGGCGTCTCCATGCAGCCTTTTAGCACATGGGACCAGCAGCAACGGTGGCTTTTGCACACAGCAGGCTGAGAACCACAAACTTGGATCGCTTTGGGGGGAGGCGTTTAATTTGTCTCCAAATGTCCCTCCTTTTGGGGGGGAGGGGGGAAAGGAGGGAAGATGCATCAAGAGTATTTTCCTGGCTTTGCTCTCTGCCTAATTTAAGGGAACTCCGTAGCATTTAACGTGGAGGGCTCAGAGCTGGGCGGCCAAAGCCTACGTATCACGCAGGCCTTGGTCTCAGATTTCAACCCAAAGTTCAGTGTAACGTAGCCCTAACAACAAACCTTCCCCCCCCCCCCCACCTGCCCCCTCATCTTACCTTTGTCTGATGATATCCAGGTCTTCCCCAATTTCCAGGTGCCCCCTCACTTTGAAATCAAAAGCTAAAATGAAGGGGAGGGGAAACAAAGTGTTAAAGTCACAACGGGGTCCCGGGAGACACGTCACAGCTGTAGGGGACTCTTCCGCTCCCCGAACTCAACGGACACAGTACTCGCCGGGTGCATCTACTGCGCCGGATCCAGAGAGCAAAAAGCACTTTGCAGTCAGGCAAACCACCCGGGAGATTGGGCAAGTGTTAGCCCCTGTTGCAGCTGGGGAAACCGAGGCACAGAGCAGGGAAGTGACTTGCTCAAGGTCACAAAGGGGGTCAGTGACAGAGCTGGGAAGACACGGTCAAAGTTGTTTTGTTTCTCAATTGCAGGACAGGACCCAGGAGTCCTGACACCCAATCGTCCTCTGCTCTAACCCTTTAAATCCCACTCCCCTCCCACAGCTGGGGATAGAACCCAGGAGTCTTGTCTCCCAGCCCTGTTCTGCTCTAACCACTAGACCCCACTCTCCTCCCAGAGCCTGGGATGGAACCCAGGAGTCCTGACACCCAGACAGCTAATGCACGAGTGACCATACACTCCGACTATCAGCATTCTCCCCTCACAGGGATGCTGCGTGGCTGCTCTCATCCTACGTCTTAATATTTGGTGTCTTCCCACCCCCGAAACACACACACTGCTGCCGAAGACCTACAGAACCCAGGCTCTCTCTGCCTGTAAGCTGCTGCTCCCAGAGTTCCCCGGGGCTCATGGGGACAAAGCCGGTCTTTCCCCTTCTCCCCAGCAGATGTTCCCATCTCCAAGGCAGATTTGGAGAAGGCAGGTCACAACCAAGGCTAACCAGGGGCCAGATTCCCCCCAGCTGGGGGAAGATGGGATCAGGAATGCCAGCTGTAGATGGGCTTTGCAGCCGGCCTGTGTGACCCCCCCCCCATATACGGGGTCCGAAACCCCCCTCTGAGAATCTGCTTCTTACCTGGTTTCTCTCCCACGACCTCCACCACCTTTGCTTGGCTCTCGTCTCCGATGGGCTGGAGGAAGGAAGGGTCAAAGGTCACATGGGACCACCACAAAGGTTCAAGAGAGGCATGGGGAACGCACTCCAAAACCAAAGCGGACGAACCCCATAATTACATGGCTCTCTCTCTCTCTGTCCCGGCCTCAGGACACGGCACCACCTAGAGGCTAACTGAATTCCAGGGTACCGGAAAGGGAATGGTGGGAGTTTGCGCATTCGACCCAAAGTCCCACAATTCCAACGGCAGCGTGAGAAAACCCCCGCAATGCAGAGTGCGCAGCAGTGGAACACTGCATGCTGGGATGCTTACCCAGAATGCAGCGCGCCTTTTACGGTCTGCAAGGGAAGTAGCTCTAGCTGGTTTAGCAAGCAAGTGTGGGCACACTCCTTTGGGTCAGTTATACCTGTATTATCAGAGCCAAGACACCCTTTCCGCAATAGGCAAGCCCTAAGTATGACTAGCTAGGTTCTCTAAGACCATAAGAACGGCCATACTGGGTCAGACCGAGGGTCCATCTAGCCCAGTATCTTGTCTCTGACAGTGGCCAGTATCAGAGCTTCAGGGGGAGCGTACAGAACAGGGCAATTCTGGAGAGATCCACCCTGTCTTCCCCTCCCGGCTTCTGGCAGTAACCACACCCAGACTCCCTGATCCGCCTCTCCGGTGTCTGTGGAGGAGAGGCCATTGGTTAAAGGTGGGGACCCGGGCACAAATCAATATAGCTAATGGAAGGGGAGCAGGGTCTAGCGGTTAGAGCTGCAGATACTCCGCACCGTTAGCCAAAAAGTCAGGCCATGATATTGTAAGAACGGCTGTGTGCTATGCACGGTGCAACACTCCCCTTAGTGGGCGTATGTAGGATGGATGGATAGATAGAGAAGATTTTAAGGCCAGAACAAGGGAACGTTAGATCATCTAGTCCAGGGGTGGCCAACCTGAGCCTGAGAAGAAGCCAGAATTTTACAATGTACATTGCCAAAGAGCCACAGTAATATGTCAGCATTCCCCCCCCCAATCAGCTCCCCCCTCTCCCCGCACCTCCCACCCGCCGGCCTCCCCCTCCCTCCCCGCAGCTCCCGATCAGCGGTTTCGTGGTGTGCAGGAGGCTCTGAGGGGGAGGGGCGAGGGCACAGCAGGCTCAGGGGAGGGGGCAGGAAGGGGTGGAGTGGGGGCAGGGCCTGTGGCAGAGCCAGGGGTTGAGCAGGGAGCACCCCCTGGCCCACTGGAATGTTGGCGCCTGTAGCTCCAGCCCCGGAGTCAGTGCCTACACAAGGAGCCGCATATTAACCTCTGAAGAGTCGCATGTGGCTACGGAGCCCCAGATTGGCCACCCCCGATCTAGTCTGACCTCCTGTAGAGCACAGGGTGGAGATTTTCACCCAGCCACCCCTGTACTGAGTCCAAGCACTTGTGGCTGGCTACCGCGTCTTCCTGAAAGGCATCCAGTCGGGATTTGAAGCCATCAAGAGCTGGAGAGCTGGTGCCAACGGTTAATCACCCGCACGGTTTACCGGCGCCTTCTTTCTAACTGGACTTGGTCCGGCTTTAACGTCCAGCCGTTGGTCCTAGTTCTGCCTTTCTCCGCTCGATTATAGAATCTTCTCACACCTGGTCCTTTCTCCCCGGTGACCAAGTCACCTCTCCAGCTTCTCTTTGGGACACTGACCAGACTGAGCTCCTTAAGTCTCTTCCTGTCAGGCGTTTCTTGGATCCCTTTCGTGGCTCTTCTCTGCCCCCTCCCTTGTACACGAGCAGCTGTTTAAGTCACAGCTCAGGGACAGACTTGACTGAAATAAGGTGAAAGTTCCATATAGACATCTAAAGCCCGGGTGACTGAATCCACGTCCATTACAGGCTCCTAGCTTTACCGAGATCTCTTCTGTACTCAGAGTTTCCTACCAACTCTCATGTTAAGCCTTGCAGTGTCTTGAGTGACTATTGTGCACCCGTACAGCAACCCTCTGTCCCATGACCCAGCAGCCCCGCTTACCACATCAGGGTGGGTCCAGTTCGGCAGTTTCAGAGCCTTCAGATAGTACTGTTCATCCAGCACCAGCTCCTCTTGGTACAGGGAATTCAGCTGGTGACGTATTTCCCGCCCGCGGTTCCGTAGCACCTGGTAATCGGGAAGCTGTTTGGGGGAGCAGATGAGCATTAGGGAGGAGGAGTGAGTCTCAGACAGATCAAGGATTAAAAAGGAGCCTGATATATATCTAATGGCTGAGTTTTATCGCACTCTTTGTGGTTCATTGCCCATGGGCCCCCTGAGTATTACAGGGTCTTTCCAACAGCTTGTACCCACCACTGTATTACAGCGTTCATTTCCACTGCCTCTTTCAACCACGAACCTCAAAGCAGCATCCACCTCCACGGGGGAGTGGTAGCATCAGCCCCCTTTGGAAATTTAGAAACTGGGCGCAGAAAGGCGACCCGCCCAGCGTCACACAGCGGCAGCCCTGGGAACTGAACTCGGACACCAGGCCAGCCAGTCCCGTGTTCCAACAACTAAGCCATGCGTCCCCTCCCAGAGCTGGGAACGGAACCATTCCACGGGACGCCCACCCCATGCTCTAACCGCCAGATAACCCCTCTTTTCTTTAAAGCCCTGAACATCAGTGATTTGAATTGTGGTGAAGCCTAAAGGTCACACTGAAGACCAGAGCCTCATTGCATTAGGACAGAAAAGAAGATACAGTTCATGCACCAGAGGGCTTAAAATCTAAAGACAGACAAAGGTGGGGTAAAAATAAAAGATGAATAATCTTCATTTTACAGCTGGAGAACTGAGGCTCAGGGTCACACAGGAAGTCCAGTGCCCTAACCCCCATGCCCCTACTTCCTCTCAAAGCCACCTGGCCACACCTCATCCTGTTGCCCCAACCTCCATCCTTCCGAGTGAAGGAGGATTTCTAAGGAGCTCTCCATATGCTCCTGCCAGGGCTTGTTAGGTACGAGGCCTTCTGCTAACGGCACATTCATGCTAAAAGCAGGGAAGGGCCAAAACCAGCGGCCACAGATCAAACAGGCCCTGCGGAGTCCTAAAAATGAAGCCTTCTAACACAGCTGATCACTGCAGTTTTCTGTCACACAGCTCCACTAATACATACCTATTCAGGTAGCTAGCAAGAAATCCAATAATCTGTGCGTGCTTCATGTCATAGTGTAAAAACCCAAGTCAGTTTCTGGACTATTAGGTGTGGCCTTTGGGCTTCTGAATGGATTATCAAAGCAGATTTGGGTGGCTACAGCCTGATCAATTTCAAATTTTCAGGGAATATTTTAGGCATCAAGACACTGGGCCCAATTGATTTGGGGGGAATCGGAAAACAGGATTTCAGTGCTTTAAGTGAGAGCAAAGTCAGACTCAGCGTGGCCGTTTGCTGCAGCAGGTGGTGGATATCTCTCTGGCGCCCCCTGCTGCTGCTTACGCATCACAGGCAACAGCTTAATATTCTGCTCTCCTTGGGTTTACAGCTCAGTCTACTTAAGGAATGAAGTGTGTGACCCTCTAGCGCCCATCTGCGGAGGTCAAGCGTGCACTTAACGCTTCCTTCCGCTTCCACAGATTGTTACATTAGCAAAATCTGGCTCTTACCGCCTGCAACGTGCTCTTGTCCTGGGTCTCCTGGAAGGGAAAAAAGAAAAACAGTAGGTAGTAAGAGTTATTTCCTTGCTGAAGGGTGTCTGGCCTAAAGAAAACAAAACCAGGGGTGCCTGGATTGTATGAAAGTGAGCATTGTATGGAAATATTGTATTGCACACTGGGGCTGTTTGGAAACATAGGGGAGAAGGGGGCTGTCTGGGGCCTAGTAGAAAATCTCACCCCAGGGCCCGGGAGTAAATCTACACACTATGCTCCCGATTCTCTGCTAACTTATCACCAGTGTAACTCCACCCACTTCCCTGGGGTCGCTCCGGTTTTGCACCAGTGTGAGGGGAGAATCAAGCCCAAAGATAGACAGCTGCTGGATTTTTCAAAGACCCACAAGCGTGAAATGGATCTTAAAGCAGGACAAAACCCATAGGGGCGGGGTTAGAGAGCAGCAGGGGGGCAGGGTTCGTCAATCATGCTTGGCAGGGGGCGAGGCGGAAGGAAAAGAAACCCAGACAAAACATGCACAAATGGCCCATAGAGTTAAACAGAAAAACCCACAAGCAGCAACTGGATTAAAAAAAAAAAAAAAAAAAAAGCTTAAAAATCATCAAAGTCCAAAGTCATATATTTTGAGCTACCATGGCAACCCATGTGGTCATACAGCGACAGACTGAAAGATGCACCCACTGAAGTCAATGGGACAGGAGTTGGGCCCAATTACAGTCCTTTGCTTTCTGATAAAAGGCACTTGACGGACCCTCTAATGGATACAGTTCATCCAGCACTAAAATGAAGCCGTTGTCTCTAGAGCGATCAGCAGCCAGGATTAGTGACGGGAGGGGGAAGAAGATCTGTCCCCCCATGCTTAAGAAATGTGCCACATGAGGGTTTTAGTGTTCAGTTTCTGATGTTCTGGTCTCCTCTGAACAATCCACATAACATAAACTACGGAGAATTTGAATTAATGGGAAGGATAAAGGTTTGCATCAACTGCTGGATCCAGGCTCTAGATCCAGAAAGTCCAGGGGTTTTAAACCTGATGTTTGGTTCACTATGTCATCCCCTCTGGCTACAGTAGAGGGGACTGGACTAGATGACCTACAGAGGTCCCTTCCAGTTCTACATTTCTATGATTCTATACACACAGGCACCTTTTCAAAAGGGCCTGAAGTCATTCACGGCCAAGGAGATGGCAGCTGAGGCACATGAAGCCAGGATACAGTGAATAAGGTGTCTGTGCAATTTCCAGGGATGCCTCTCGGATAAGTTCTGCACTGTGACATCCATGTGATGGGGGGTATTTTTATTTTGGGGAATAGGACGGGTGCTGCTGTGGAGACTCACCACGAGGCATTTCACTTGAACGGAGACTTCCTCTTTCTCAGTTTCAAGTTTTCCAATCTCTTCCTGCACCTTCACCAGCCTCTTCCATGTGGAGAGCTGGTGGGGATGAAAACAGCAGCATGAGTGCTCATAGCTGGGATTTCTCTAACAGTCTCTCCCCCGAACACTACAAAGCAGCAGGTATTTTCCATTCTGCAGATCATTTTCCCGTCTCACTCTCCCAAACCCTCTCTATCTTCCTTTCCCATATTCAAAGCAACACCTCCCCCGTCCTGAATCCAACTCTTCAACTTAACGTCCTAACCTTACACCCGTCCCTCCCAAATCCACCTCCTCTTCCAGCTTCCCCTTGCCCTGAGCTGTCTCCTTCACCACACAGAGGCAGCTGCAGCATTGCTGCTTCTGCTCAGAACTTTATCCAAGCAGCAGAAATTGCAACAGGGAAATTTACATGGCCCTAGTCAGTTTCAGGGCTGCTGTTCAGAGTCCTGGGAGCAGCAGCGACAGAGCCCAGAATCAGGTCAGGATCACCCTGTTGCTTTTGCCTCAGGAAGCTGGATCCATCTTCTCCCTATTAGCTGGTAGCTGATCTGAAAGATGGAGCCATCACACCCAGCAGGGGCCAGGGACAACGGCAGCACACAGGAAGGAAGTCAGTACCCTCCACTTCAGCAATCCCACACCCCCCATTCTCTGTTACCCTTTCCCCAAAGGCTCCTTCCCAGTTCTCTAAGCCCCACTTCCTATCCCATAAACCCATCCACTGTAGACTCCCCTATCCCCATAAACCCCACCCAATAGGCCCCGCCCACTCCTCTATAGTCCCCATGATGCTTACCTATAAGCCCCTCCCCTTCAGCCCATCCCATCCTCATAAACCTCCCACTCCTTTTATAGCCCCCATCCATGCTCCCCCATAAGCCCCTCCCCACAAGCCTCATTATAGGCCCCGCCCACTCTATAAACCCTTCTTATCAGTTCTATCCTATCCCCTCTCCACAAGACCCTCCCCCCTCTAGCATCCGCCTCAACCACCCATATCCCCTTTGCCAAGCCGTTCATTTCCCCTGCCCCCGCCCCTGCCCTAAGCCCCACCCCCTTACCGCTAGGCCCCGCCCCTGCCCATAAGCCCCACCCCCTTTTCAGTTAGGCCCCTCCCCTGTCCACAAGCCCCTCCCCTGACTCACGATCTCGCGCAGGTCCCGGGGCCCCAGCGGCCCCTTGCGGGTCTCCAGCTCCCGCTCCGCCTGCTCGGGCCGGGCGCTCAGCGCCGCCATGTCCAGGCGGGGCCGCGCGCTGTTCCCTTCCCGCACGTGCTCGTACAGCCGGCTCCGCCCCGCCTCCCCCTCGCTGCTCCGCCGCCTCCCCGCGCCGGGCAGCCCCGGCCCCGGCAGCGCCCGCCATGCCCGGACCCGCCGCAGCGCCCGCCCCAGCGCCATGGGCGCCGCCATGTCTGCCGGTCATGTGACACGCTCGCCCCGCCCCTCTCCTGCCTTTCCCGCGCGAGCCGGCCAATCGCAGCGCGCCCCCCAGACGAGGCGGACGGGCCAATCAGAACAAAGAATCTGCCCCTCGCCCGAGCTGGCCCCTCCCCTGGAGACTGGTCGCTAAGGCGGGAGCCAGCTGGTTGCCATGGGGACGGGAGGGAGGGGTGCTAAAGGACCAGGAGTAGAAGCCATCCCTCCACCCCCAAGAGAGACCCCCCCCCCACAGCCCTAATCCCCAGCAACCCCACCCCCCTCCACCCAAGGACACTGCCTCGGGGCAGGGGGAGACTCCCCCGATAGCCCCCTCACCCACAGCCCCCTCCTGTATCCCCCAGCCTGAGCAACACCCCCCCAGCCCTCCCCAGGCCAGAACAGCTCCCCC